>NC_046167.1:63196770-63324911 GCF_011064425.1 Rattus rattus | reverse complement strand
ACNNGNCTACTACCTTCTAGTGCCTCGGAGTGTGACACTGGTTAAAATGAGGGCATATGGGTGATCCATCCCTAAAGCACTCTAGTATTCTTATAGAAAGAGATCCGGGCACAGACCTGTGTCGAAAGAAGATAACTTGAAGATTCGGGGAAAAGACTGCCATCTACAAACGCGGGAAAGAGATCCCAGAGATGACTTGACAATTCCTTGATCTTGGACTGGCTTCCAAAGCTATGAGGAATACATTTTTATTTTTACATTAAGCCTCCTAGCTTGTGGTATTTGCTACTGTATTCCTAATGGACAAATGCAGAATGAGGCGGGTTGAAAATGGACTTTTGACAGTCTCCATACTTCCTCTTTCTAGCTACATTTCTCATTGTGGTGAGAAAAACACCTAAAGAACAATGAAAAGGTGGAAAAGATCATTCAGGATTGATGGTTTCAGAAGTCTTGGTCCCGTGTGATTGGGCAGAATATCATGGTGGCCAGAGCATGTGGCAAAGGACAACAGCTTAGATCAGGTAAGGGAGGAAACAGAGAAGAAAACACTGTGCTTGAGAGAAAAAAAATGAACCACCATACGTATCCATGACCTCCTCCAATTCACATCGTCCCCAGTGAGCATGCACACCAGGCCATTCTACCTACCCATGCCCTTCCTCATTCTCAGTGAGAATGCATACCAGGCAATCATACTTACCCATGCCCCGCCCACCCCTGTGCCCAGTGAGTATGCGCACCAGGCAATCATACCTACTCATGCCCCGCCCACCCCTGTGCCCAGTGAGTATGCGCACCAGGCAATCATACTTACTCATGCCCCGCCCACCCCTGTCTCAGTGAGCATGCGCACCAGGCAATCATACCCATGCCCCGCCCACCCCTGTCCCCAGTGAGCATGTGTACCAGGCAATGCCCCGTCCACCCCTGTCCCCAGTGAGCATGCGCACCAGGCCATCAGCTTTTTTAAACCCTTGGTCCAGTCCCAGCTTTTACTATATTATGTTGTGTTTCAGAGAGAAAAGATGATGCTAACCTACTTTCTTTCATGAATGCAGTTTAGTCGGCATGCCAACAATGGTGTCAATTCTATTGCCATTTTCTGCAACACCAAAGGAGAGTTTTCTAAGTTTTTTTTTCAGCTACAAAAATGAAAAATGTTATCAACGTGATCCAACCCAAGTGTAGTTTCAGCCCCTTCCCTCCTGTCATAAGCCAGAAGTATTGGTTGCCAGAAATGGAAAACAGCTTTCTCATCAGCCAGATGACAGTCATGTTCAAAGTACCACCCGTTTGCCACGTGTTAAAAGCATTGAAAACAGACAGGCTCGCTCTGCTGAAACCATGGGCTCTAGGAAGCCAAAGAGACACTTGGAGGCACTGGGGGAAAGCTATGGAGATGGTGTTATTGGCAGAGTAAGTGGTGTCTCCTCACAAGGTTTTGAGATGGGACTCCTAGTTGGCCTTGAGAGTAGACTGGCTATTCACCACCTGGAAGAAAGAAGAGTCAAAAGGTATAACCACCCCCCCACTGCCCTCAAGGAGGCTTCCTTTGTATTCTAGAATTAATCCCAGTGCTCTAAGACTCTTGGGATTCTCTGCATCTGATACAAAGTGTCCTAGCATTTCAGTTACTCTTTCTGACTCTGTTGAACGAGGTCTCCAAGGGTTTTGTTGGTGTTTGTTATGTATGTGTACATGTGTACACATACATGCCTGGTAAAAACCAGTGGACAACCTCCGTGACGTTCTTATTATGTCATTCACTAGCCACCTTTTCTTTTTTTTCTTTTCTTTTCTCTCTCTCTTTTTTTTTTTTTTTTTTTGAGTCAGTATCTCTCACTGGCCTGGAACTTGCCAAGCAAGACGACTGGCCATCAAGTCCCCGGGGATCTACCTGACTCACCTTAGCCAGTGCTGGAATTACAAGTGTGTCACCATACCTGGCTCTTTTTTTTTTTTTTTTTCCGAGCTGGGGACCGAACCCAGGGCCTTGGGTTTGCTAGGCAAGCGCTCTACCACTGAGCTAAATCCCCAACCCCAACACACCTGGCTTTTTAAAACCTGTGAATTCTGGGATTTGAACTTAGGTCCTTGGGCTTGCTTGCAAGTCACACCCCTGACTGAGGCCTTTCCTTTGCCCTCTGTGAATTCTTGATCGAAGACAGAAGTGTCTCTGTGGCCTGGGCCTTCATGAGGAACTGTGAGCTTCCACCGGTGTCTGCCATTATTCCATTCATTCCTCCTCGTGTGAGGCAATGTGGGACATTCTTTGGATTTCTGTGGGACCGTGCTGCTTAGTTACTACTATTTTCTGTCAGAAGCTTTGTGCTTGCACGATGATTTCTGATCTTTTTTTTTTTTTTTTTTTATCATTCTGCCTTTGAAACTACAGAAGGATTTTTGGACAATGGACAGAGACATTTTAAGAACAGCAATGTAGGATTCAGGAATTAGATGCTTAACTCAGGAGCCCAATCTCCCCAAACCAAACCAAAAAAAAAAAAAAAAAAAAAAAAAAAAAACCAAGCCCAAACTAAACAAAACATCTTTCAAAAAAAAATTAGATTGACACTTAGGGTTTTAATTACCATGTTTCTGGAAACTCACCTGATTACATCATGCCACTAGAGATTCTTGGCAATTCAATACTTAGAGTCCCTCCTCCTCTATCTGATCGCTAAGGCCTTGGAAGTGAAGGTGACCTCGGGATTGTCTGCATCCGAGAGGCCAAAAAGTCTACCTTACCCGTTTCTTTTTTTGTCCTGCCACCTCAGGTTAAGTCGAAATAAGCACATTTCCATGCAAGGGCAATGTTCCGATGAGTCCCGCCTCCTCTGTAAGCTCGTCAGTTTGTCTTAAAGGTGGGTGTTCTTTTTTGGCATCAGGGAGTTCCAGCTGACAGAGACAAGCATTTGAAAAGGAGCTCGGGTGGGGAGGAGGGACACACCTTCACCCTTTTCTTCCCCGTTTGAGTCACCTCCATCTTCTTCCACCCACGGCTGCCCTATCTCCAGGTTTTGAGTTGGGGGAGCAGAGAACAGTAGGCCACACTCTTCTTCAGATGAAAAGGCCAGATAGAAGGTACCTATTACTAACCGGTGAGCAGAGAGACAAAGGCCTGGCTGCTGATACTCTCCCCTCCCACTAACTTGAGTCTTAATGGTAGGTTTAATTTCCTTTTGCTATTTGAAAGAAAGTGGGGGGGGGGGGGAGCCAAAGCAGGCAGAACAAGGGTGTGAGGAGCAGTGGCTATGGACGGAGGCCACAGCTGTTGCATTCATGGTTAATCAGGTGTGTCTCTTTTTGTGTCGAATCTGTCTGTTACTGTTGCTGGGACACATGTGAAAGGGGGCGGAGGGAAGGTCCGCTCACGTTCAAAGCTGCTAGCACTGACCTCTGCTTCCTTCTCCTCAGGGTAGGAAAGCTTGTCTGTTTAACTTTCCCTATTATAGGAAGCTGTAATTTGACTCTATTAGCCCACCCTTACCATTTTGGCCTGACAAACACGGGCTGGGTGCCGAAGGCCGATAAATCTGCTGGGAGAGGGAGGCCTCCTCCTTAGTATGCTTTGCTTTGGGGATTCCAGTTCATTTGTCAAAGAAGAGAACACTAGAAAGAGGATTTAGAAGTACCCTGACCCTGCCTGCCACGTCAAAGCCACCAGAAAGTCCAGGTGACCTTTCCTGGCTAACTCAGGCTGGGTGGCATCCCAGTATCATGCCCAGAGCATCTTCGCCTCCAGACTTGTGTGTCTCACGAGTCCCACACACTCGTGGTGCTTGCATCAGACCTTAGTCATCTCCCTGGCTCCAGATCCTGCCCCTGAATCCTTCCATCCCCCGCCTCCCTCTCAGCTCATGTTCACAGGGGAGGAAGAAACAGTTTCCGGCCTGCGTGTTCTGGTTATTCCCACCCAAGCCTGCCAGACGCGACTTTTCTTGGCTTATGTAGAAACAGCTGACACAAATACCACCCCCTACTCCCCAATTCCAGGATACCAGACCGCATTACATCATAGAGTCTGAGTTCTAACATCTCAAAGTGACTTACTCTAACCTGGTGCTTTGGGGGTCTCCATCTCGTTCCTTTGGGGATGCTGTCTTCTAGCCTTTGTGTTTTGGCGTCAGCACTTTGGAATCTTCTGGTAATTGGCCATCATCAGATTTTTCAAGACTAGCATTGTTGTCACTAAAAGTCCACAAAAATCTACCAACTGCAGAAAGCACCTGACTTGGAACATTGCTCACAGTGAATACTAAATTTCACCCTCTGATGATTAGTGTTAATTGTCAAGTTGACAGGATCTAGAGTCACTTGAGAGGTGGGCATCTGTGTATGCCTTTGTAGAATTGTCTTGATTGCAATGAGGTAGGAAAAGGCCCACTGTGGGCGGACCATTCCTTATGCAGAGGGTCTTAAACTTTACAAGATGGAGAAAGCAAGCTGAACAACAACAACAGTGTTGGTTCATCCCTTTCTGTTCCTGATTGTGGATGTGATGTAACCAGCTACTTCAAGCTCCTGTCTCTCTGACTTCTCTGCCATGATAGCTTGAACTTTGAACTCCAAACTAAAATAAGCCCTTCTGTCAGGGCATTTTATCACAGCATCTGGAAAAGAAGCTACGACGCATACAGTTATGTCAGCCATTCTTATGTTGGGTTTTGAGGGTGTTGCGTGTAGGTGCATGTGTACACATATGTATGCATGTCTTATAAAAATGAAAGTGGTCACTATTTCATGGTATGGGCGGGCCACCGGCTCTGGCTGAGTTTCCTGTGTCTGCTGGCCTGTGCTGAGAGCCGTGGCTGCACAACCAACCGACAGCCTTTGTTTTCCTGATGCAAAAGAACATTGCCAAACTGCCCCACTGACTTATCTCTGTCCTCTTACCTCTGTATCCTCAGGCTTCCACATCACAATAGCATCAATAGGCAGAAGTCAATCTTCATACTGTCTAAGAGTTTATCAGGCCCGGAGAGGCCTTTCAATATCATCTTTTAAGGAGATGGCTGTAGAAATGAAATCAGCAATAACAAAGTAAGACTGAATCTGGAGACTAAAAGTGTTTAGCTCCCTCCCTCTCTCATCTCTTTCTCTTCCTTCCTCCCTCCCTCCTCCCTCCCTCCCTCCCTCCCTCCTCCTCCCTCCCTCCCTCCTTCCCTTCTTGCTCCTCCTCCTCTTCTTCCTCCTCCTCCTCCTTCCTGCTCCCCACCCCACTCCCCGTCTTCCTGCATAGACCTGGCTGGCTTTGAACTCACTATGTAGACCAAAGTGGCCTCAAACTTGCAGCCATTCTCCTGCCTCTGCTGATAATTCCCCTTTGGATTACAGATCTCTACCATTACGCTTGGCCCAATGGACTATTTCTTTACACACACGTAACCATCCCAAGGTAATGAAACAGAAATGTTAACTAGAGATGGGAGCTTTTGATATTTCTACTTCTGTGGCCTACAATCAAAAACCTATTCTTTCGCAGCACAAGGTGTTCAGGGATAGGAAGGCTCCTGTTGGCTGCAAAGGAATTGCCAGGGTGGAATCCGAGGGTGATGTGGGTCAGCCTTTCAGACTTGGTTTTGGGAACCAACAGGTGTCCCTGGGACATAGAAAGTCCTGGTATCCCTTCCCCTTTAGGAAGCTGTCACAAAGTGCACGTGACATAAAAATAAATTCTCTGTCTTAAGGCTGCAGTTCAGCAGTGCTGACTGTAAGTCACCAGCCAACCTTGAGAAACCACTTCATCTTGCACACCTGAAATGTGTTACCCACTAAATACCCTGTCACACGTTCCCCAGCTCAGCAACCACTATTCTGTCTATGAGTTTGGAGGCTGTGGTACCCATCTAAAGAGAAACGCGTAGTCTTTGTCTTTTGTAACTTTCTTTTTGCCTTTAGCTACATCCTCAAAGTTGATCCAGACTGTCGCCTCTGAAAGAGTGTATTGTCTTTCTCTGGCTGTAGTAGTGGGCATTTGTAATCCTAGCACTTGGAATGCTAAGGCAGGAAAATTTCAAGCTCTAGGCTAGCCTGGGCTTCCTAGTGGATTCTGGGCTAGCCTGAGATATGGTGAAGATACTGTGTCAACTCCCTAGAACCCCTTGTCCCCCAACAAAGATTTTAAAAAACAAAACGAAACAGTTACCACCACTACTAACAACAAAACAAAAGATCAAAGTCCTCCAAAATAACTCCCCCGTTTTTAAAAATCATGACTTCCTAAGACCATATAGTAGTCTACATCTCCATTTAGTTTATCTGTTCATGGTCTGGTGGACATGCGGGTTATTTCTGCCTCTTGACTGCTGTAAAGAGAGCTGCTGTGAACACGCGTGTACAAGTATGTCTTCTGGTCCCTGCTTTCAACTCGTCTGGGTGCATATTTAGAAGACTGTATGGTGACATTATTTACATACCTTTATTTGTTTTTTGAGGAACTGTTTTAGTGTTTGCAATGACAAGCCACACCACTCTGAGCTCTATTTCACGTGGGCTTCCTCTTGATCAGCCTTTCAGTAACATTAGGAGGGGTCTGAGGTCGGGACTGAATCTAGCAGCAATAATTGGAAGCTCATAGATACACATCTATGCTGGAGAGCTCAGAGCTACTCAGGCAGAGCAGAGTGAGGTGGGAGCCGTTCATGTTGGATGCATTGAGACCCCTGTGAGAAAAGGACTTACATTGTATGATGATTTTTTTTTCTTCTTAATTTCTGGGAAAATGGAGAGCAAGAGACTTATTGATTTTTTTTTTTTTTTTTTTTTTTGGTATTGGCGGGCCTCACACCTGTCCGGTGTCTCACCTCTAGATTTCCTCTGGGGCCTCAGGTCTAAGTGTAGGAATATCTACAGAACAGATGGCGAAACCAAAACAAACTTAAGAGGGACGGAGGGGGCGGCCATGATTAGATTAGACGGCTTATAGTAAAATTAAGGAAGGGGAGATATTAAAAACAAAGTCCTTGGACTATTGGATTGTGGTATGGGTTCGGCACTGGATTCTAACACAGGAAAAACGTCTCTTGTGAAATTACTCAGGTCCTCAGGCTGGGCATCAGGGGCCGTTACCACTGAGCCATGGCCTGCTGGTACGTGTGGATGGACCATTCGGTATTCATCCTGGCCAACTATGTGACTGTAAGTGTGCAAAGGGGATAAGATGCAGGTCCCCCCCCCCCTGTATCTTACACCCTTACGTCATATTTTAGTGAGCAAACTGCAGAAAGGGGCTCTGGCTGTCTTAGTGGAGATGTGTTTAAAGCAGAGTAGAGTCCAGAGACCGTGCCCGCTGTCTCTGCTGCCATATTTCCACCGGTCAAGGCAGGCAAGGACACCAAACTTTGGTCTAAGTTTGGTTACAGACCATAGCACCTTTTCCGTGATTACTATAATGTAACCTATTCAATCCGCTTTTCAGATGTGCCTTCTTCTTCTTTCTCGTTGCTATTGGGAGGATGATGTTGCTAGACGAAACGGTGCTGTTGCTTCCCGGAGCTTTCAGTGTAATCGGAGCAGAACATTTTTGCATAAAACTAAAGATAGGTCGTTGCTAATAATCATATTCAAGTGACGGCAAGCATTCAGGTGAGGAGAAATGTACTCTTCGAGTTACTTGGTAAGTCAGCTGAATCCTTATTTACTATTGTTATTGGCATGACAACAATCATGGTATCTACGTGTTTCAGTTCTTATATTGTCTCTCATAGCAACTTCTATTTCAAAGAAGGAAACTGAAGTTCTGAGTCCTGGGAACTTGCCCCAGGTCACAACGTTGGGAAATAAGAGAGCTGGTGTCTTGGTTGCTTCTCCCGTGGCTGTGATTAAATACTCTGAGCAAAGCAAACTGAAGAAGGAAAAGTTTATTTGGCTCAAAGTTCTAGAGACCGGTGCATCACGGCAGGAAGTCCTGACAGAGGGAGTGTGAGGTCATAATGCATCTGCAGCCAGAAAGCAGAGAACAGAGTATTGGGGGCACGGCTAGCTTTTGCCTTTTAACGAAGTCCAGGACCCAAGCGCAGGGAATGGTGCCACCCACTTCCCACCTCAGTTAACAGAATGAAGATAAGAAGCTGACAGCTCACAGGAGTGCCCAAAGTCTTGTCTCCTACATGACATTGCCTTTAAGTTGATACTCAGTGTTTACTGATTGGAGTTCAGGTCAGAGACTCTTGGTTTTTATGATTACAATGATAACTTTGCTATTGGTCTTAGTTGTGATTTCAAAAGTGGAAGGTAAGCAGACATTGAGTGGAAAAGCTGTTTTTCTTTTTTTAAGTTTCTCTGCCTGGCTGGGAAAACATGACTGCATTTAAGGGTGTTAGAAGCATCAAGTTGACAGGGCTGGACAGGCTGGACAAGCTGGCTCCTGTTGGTCTGTGTGTGGCTGCTAAGTGAGCTACACAGCTTTCAGGTGAGGAAACTCACAGGAAGTCGTGGACCACTCTCTTTCTAACTCTATGAACTGCAAAACCAATGTCACTGAAGGTTTTGTTGGTTCTGTCCTGGAACATCATCTGACCCATTCGTTAAAAAGCAAAAACCGACCAAACGAAAGAAAACAAACAAACAAAAAAAACTTGATATGATGAGGGGTTGGAGAAGTAGTGGTGGCTTCTTCAGCAGTGTTGTGCAGATTGACTGCCTGAGTTCCTGCAGCAGAATTGCATTGTGAGCTTGCAAGGGCTCCCCTTTGTCCTTTGATCTCTATTGCCCCACCCCCAACTCTACATGCATGCACGCACGCACGCATGCGCACTCCTAATGCTTTGAAAGACAAACCTTAGTCGTTGTCTCAAGCTCTTTTCTTTCTCTTCCTCCAGCAAGTGACTTGCAGCCTTCTGTAATGGTACCAGGAAAGCCTGGTATGCTCTGTTTATTAATTATTTTTCTCCTTGATGAGACCAAGTACCTGACAGAGGCACTCTTCAGAGAGCGAAGATTTATTCAGACATACAGTTTGAGGGCCTATAACTCATCACGATGAGAAAGGCACGTGGCTCCGTGGTAGTAGGAATATGAGGTTGGGGCTCCTCAGGCCTCAGTGGACCAGAAAACAGGGAGGGATGGATGCTGGTGCTCTGCTGGCTTTCTGCTTTTTCCTCTTTCGTCCCATCAATCCTAGCCCACATCCCGGACGCATCTTTTCTCATCAGTTACTTCTCTTGAGAAATACCCTTAGAACCTCACCCAGAGGTGTGCCTCGTTAATACCTTACATGTTTATTAATTCAAACACGTTGACAAAAGACATCTTACTGTGTCTTTAGCCTGGCTAGAGCCAGCCTCAAGGCTCTCATCGTTCCAAACTAGAATGGTATTGAAAAGCCACTCTGGTTTCTTTGGAAACTCAGCTATGTCACATGATGTGTCTCTGGAAGCTGTCTTGTGAGAGGATGTTTTTGCTGAAGCAAAACACATGAGAGGGCTTATGATGTTTTGCTGGAGTGGACGCTTGAGAGGGCATGTGATGTTTATAAAAATATAAATATAACTTCATAGACAGTGAGGACACTCTTGCGTTGCTGTGCCTCGCAATCCTTCACTGGTCTTGGCTGGTTTTCACTTTGCAGAGGGAAAACACACCAAGAACTTCTTGTGGTATTCAGACTAGTTCTTGTTGCTTCCTCGGGCTTGTGCTGATTTGGTGGAGGCCTGGCTGTTTCTGTTGGATGTTCTGCACCACTGCTACTGATTCGTGTTTGGTGCTTACTATTAGACTGGACTGCCGATATCCTGACAACAAAGTGGAACTGCCCCAAAGAATTACTTCTAAACTGGTCCGCAACCCCCTTTTCCTATTAGCCTTCTTTCTCTGCCACCTCTGGTTGGTGGGCTAGAAGGGAAGTTGATGCATTTAAGAACCTCTAATTAAAGCAGGTTTTGAAAAACCCAAGCCTACACCTATCAGTATTTTAAGCCCTCAGTTTGAGTCCACTGCTGCCCATACCATGGGCTATGGGATATCAATGGATACAGACATTTTCAGCTAGACTAAAAAGGGAAGGGTTTCCAGTCTTATTTAATATATAAACCTTTCATGTCAGGAGGCAAAAGACCATCTTTGTGGCATTACTCTACCGAATGAAGGGGTCACCGCCACTGGCTTCTGAAGCTCTCTTCACCTCGTCCCATGTTGCATTGACTTATTTTCTCCTGCTCTGTGTTTTCCTGCATCAACCCTGTATTTGTTTATCTTGTGGAGAATGTCTGTTCCAGGAACTCTTGGATGTTTGCACAAAGCCGAGGACTTTTATCATGAGCATCACCCATTGGAACTTGAACATGGGAGAGCACTGTAGTTCACCCTGCCCCCAACACTTTTCACTTGGCTGCCCCAGAGGTGGAGTGGCTGCTCAGCTGTGGGGGAGGGAGTTGCAGCAAGCAATCTCTCAACCGTCTCCCCCATGGGTCTAGGTGGCTCTTCTTCCAGTTTGGGCAGTCTCCTGCAGCATGTTTACTGTTGGCTCAAATTGAGAGCCTTGTGTTTGGGCACCTGTTTCTTCTTCAGTGTTCATCTCCATCTGGAGGCAGGCGAGGAATGATGGGAAAGAAGGTAGGAGTCAGCAATAGTGTGGAGGGTGGGCTGGAAGGAAATCTACCAAGCAGTGCCTACTATGGCAGAGGCTGTGAACATGGGGATGGCAGTGAGGGGATGGGGTGGGGGGTTGAATGAGACTGAAGTGCTCAGATTCATACTTAGGGAGTGTATCTTGTCTTGAGCCTCCTGCCTGAAGCTTCAGGGTGCAGAGAAGGAGGACTCAGGGGACTGAGAAATAGAGACTTGCGTCTACACAGTCTCTTCTGTGCAAACAGGGGGCACCACTGAATCCACTGCCAAGTCACTAATGCCTGGTCGGAAACATGGCCGCCTTTCATTTGATTAGCTGAGTGGTCTCCATGCTTCGCCAACCCCTGCCCAGGTGAACTCTCTCACTCCTTGTTCCAAACCTCAAGACCTTTGCTTCTTTGTTGCCTTCTAGGCCTTGGGGCTGAGTTAGAAGAGAGGACAAAGGAATTCCTTTCTCCCACTAGACATAGGGTAGCTGAGGGGTACGGTACCATGAATCATGTATTCTTCATTCGTGTTGGATTTGAACGTTTCCTCTTAAAAACAGTTATTTTTATTTTGTTTAGTTATGTGTGTCCACGTGTCTGTGCGTGACTATGATCACATGAGTTCAGGTGCCCTCTGGGTCCAGAAGAGAGTGTCTGAGCCTGCAGAGCTAGAGTTACAGGTGGTTGTGAGTTGCCTGATGTAGATGCTGGGAACCAAACCCCAGCCCTTTGCAGAAATGTCACACTCTTAATCACTGAGAAATCCTACAGCACAGAACCATTCTTCTTACGTCGTTTGCTAGGTTTTGTGTGGGAGTGATGTTGAATACAGGATGGGGTCCATATGATACATCCAGAAACCATGATGGAGCACATAGCAAATAGTGGCCAAGGGTATCATGGGAGAGAAAATATCTTCAACTGACTGAAACTACACAGAGGGACTAGACTTTCAAAATTCCCCATATTGGGTGTGTGGGGTTTGTCCAGATCTGCAAAGGATAGGGAGGCTCAACTGTACCAAGTGTCTTGGTTAAAGGCACAGCACAAAAATTCAACCACCATGCGACATTAAAGCCTGCCCTTCTCCCCTCTGGCCTCAGAGGGGAGAAGGGCAGGCTTGGTCCCTCCCCTGGGGGTTGGAAAACACCTGAGATGCTGGAGAGCACAGTCAGGGACATTGGAAGGAGAGTGGTCTAGCCAGTGAGAAAGAGGCATCTCTCTTTCTGTAAAGACTATAAACGGGAAGCAAGAGAGAGAGAGGGAGAGAGGACGGAGGGAGAGGAGAGGGAGATGGAGAGGAAGTGGGAGAGGGAGAGAGGGGGAGAAAAGGAGGAGCAGGAGGAGCAGGAGGAAGAGGAGGAGGAGGAGGAGGAGGAGGAGGAGGAGGAGGAGGAGGAGAAGGAGGAGGAGGAGGAGCAGGAGGAGGAGGAGAGAGAAGGTCAGGAAGTTTCAAGACAAATTCTCCCGGAGCCAGCTGG
Source organism: Rattus rattus (assembly GCF_011064425.1). Classification (NCBI taxonomy): domain Eukaryota; kingdom Metazoa; phylum Chordata; class Mammalia; order Rodentia; family Muridae; genus Rattus; species Rattus rattus. Next base: position 63,312,871 of record NC_046167.1, on the reverse strand, counting down.
GAGATGCTCAAACAGTCCAAAGGGACATGGACATGGATTATACCCTTTCTTTCCTATTTAGTTCCCCATTTTCTGTTCCTTGTTCCCTTGGGCCCTCTGTGAGAGATAGAACCTTCCTCAGGAAAGGCTTTGTTAAAAACCTACCCTTGATGCGAGCCATGGAAATGAGGGAATGAAAGGAGGAAGGCGCTCGCCCGCTCCCTCCCTCCCGCAGCAGCATGGATTTTTGAGATTGCGTTGGTGTTGGTCACCTGCTTCCTTTTGCCTGTAATAGGAGTCCTGCGGCTTAAAAACCCTGACTGCTGATTTGAAAATTTACCTCATGCAGTGATTGATAATAGAAGCTTTCAGGAATGAATAAAAGGGGGGAGGGTAGTGGGGGAGGGGCTCGTGAGCGCGTGCTGGGGGAAATGTGAATTGTTGAAAATTGGGCCAGCTCAAGCTCCACTTAGCTTCCTGTGAATGGGGCTCAGATGTCCGGATTTGCCGTCTGTGTGATAGATAGGGCAACTGAGGCACAGAAAGGAGGCTGGATAGCTCTTCATCACGTCCTCCTATCATTCTCTCTCTCTCTCTCTCTCTCTCTCTCTCTCTCTCTCTCTCTCTCTCTCTCTCTCTTCTAAACAGGTGAAAGGCCGAGGTTACCTCTGGCACTTTATTTTAAACCAATAGGTGGCAGAACAGGTAAAGCCTGACCTCCTACAGACAGGTCTACCTTCAGTGGCCATTCCTCAGTTCCTCAGAAGCTTCGGCTGGGTTCACGAGACCATAAAGCGCTGAGCAAGCCAGAAGTTGCTTTTGCGCCTGTGCAAGAGCACATGCGTGCACACTTGATGGTCATTCCTCAGGAGTGGTCCACCATCTCTCTCTGGCCTGTAACTTACCAAGTGAGGTAGGACGTCTGGCTAGTCAGCGTCAGGAACTTCCCTGTCTCCACCCCATCAACTTTGGGGTCACACATGCCTGGCAGCTCCCTCGCCCCAAACATAGGTCCTAGGAATCAAACTCACGTACTTGTGCTTGGAAGGAAAGCACTGTACTGAAGCCTCTCTCCAGCCCATGGCAGAAGATTGCCAGAACGGAATAGAAGGCGTTCTAGCCTGCAGGGCCATCTTCCCAAGCGGGAAGGCATCCTCTGTCTTTCCCAATGACCTGTTTTTGTAGCAGGATTCTTCCGGAGGGCTTGGAGTCTATCATCAGCCATTCAAGACTCCTGGCTCTGTCATAGTTCTCTTTGCGGCTGTGTTCAGGTTCAATGGATATCAGAAGGGTGTTAGGTGGGAGCCAGCTTCAGTTACACTGAGGTTGAGAGACCAGCCAAGGTTAGGGATCTATCCTGTCCTGTTAATTGCACCAGGGATGGTGGAGAGAGGCAGGAAAGGACTTGAGTTTTGATTGTCATGTCTGATGTGTCTTTTCACGACCCAGGCTAGCGACACGTTACCATCCTAGAAGGGACTAAAAATCTCCAATGGTGAGTTCTAAAACACACAGCCCAAACACTGCAAGAACTTAAAATTTACCCCCCTCAATTCTCTGGGCCCAACTCCAGAGGCATTGCCTCAGCCAGGCTGAGAACAGCTGTTCTAGAAGGTTCTCTTAGCCTCCAGAAACAGCTGTTTGGAATGGCGGCTTCAGACACTGAGGTTTTTGATACTATGAAAGCATTGTATCCTTGTGTGGGAAAAGGTTGTCAGAAGAGCCAAGTGAACACTTTTGATCCCTGACAAGGCGGCCACAGAGAGACTTCGTTCAAAGGTCCTTCGCGCTGACCTGCAGAGAAGCTTGGATTTCACACTCCGGGTCAGAAGGAGGCGTGCTGGCCGCCCTTGAGGACAGCCAACTCCCAGCAGGTTCACTGGCTTCTCCGCCTCGGTGCATTTCCTGGGCTGTGTGGTTTGGTTTCCTGAACTGACCTATCTAGGCAGGCAGCTGACTCAGTTCTTGGCCCAAGAAGACAGGAGAACCTTACATAACCATGTAGCTGAGCTCTTGGAAGGAAAGCCCTTGCCGCGTGAGGAGTGAGAGGCCAGCTCTCAATGGAGGAGGGGACTTGGTTCCCAGGCCGGCTTAGAGGGAGTGGCACCTGAGCTTGAGGCCCAGAGCTGTCGTAGTGCAGTGTTTATTTTTGAGTCATCCACAGCGCACACAGTATACATGTGACTAACAACCCCATGTCATAAAAGTTCATCCTCAGGCAAGGTTTCCGTTGCTCTCTTGGGCTTGTGTGAAGACTCAGTTTGAGCATTTTAAAGGATCTGCTGGTGGAACAGGGGAAAAGAAATGAAATAAAAGGAGACATGACTACTCTTAGACTATGAAGAAAAATTTTATTGTAGATATAAGGGAGAAAGCAGGCAGAACGAAGAGTTCAGGCTGAGCATGGCCGGCAGACTAAACCGGACCTCAAGAAGAGAGAGGGGAAGGGAGAGCAAGAGAGGTAGCTCAGGCCATGAAATGGAGGTACCTAAAATGGCAGAGTTATGCAGAGACCTAAAGCTGCGGGGGAGGGAAGCCCAGCCCCTGGGAGGGAGAGGTTTAGGGTAGAGGGCGTGGCGAGAAGTGCTGGGAGGAGCCACAGGTACCGCAGGATGCTGGGAGAGCTGGGAGGAGCCACAGGTACTGAGTGAGATGTGTCTTCTTAGAATCTATTTGTAGCTCTCCCTACCCCGGTCTTTCCCTTCCTCCCTCCCCCTCCCTCCTTTTCTAATGTGATGCTTGCAGTCTGGAATCTCATCTTACTCCGTGCTTAGTCAATTGTAGATTAGAGTCTCAGTTCTTAACGCACTCTGATGTTCCCTCTCAACTCTCATAGTTTGCATCTTGCTCATCAAAGAGGAGAAACTTGACCTCACACTACTTTCCGGCTTGGGAAACGGGGGGTGGGCTTACTTGCTATACTTAAGGATCTAGAATCGTCCCATTAGAAAGTACTTAAAATAAGCGTGTTAAAATGGTGTGCAAGGTTTTCTGGGGGGAAAGGCGAACAAGCATCATTCATTTCATAACAGGACACCAATGACAGACCAAAGACATGATGGCAGCCTAGACTACCTTGGCAGTGGCTCTGAGCTAGGGGTTGACTTACAGAAGCATGGCTGACTACAGGGGAAAGAGCCCTGTGAACCTGGCTGAGTCTTGTGAGACGCCCTCCTCTCTCCATGAAGAAACATCTCAGTTTAGAGGAAATAGCTGCATAACGTGGTCAGTGGTGAACTGCACGTCTTCAGAGATACGGCTTATAAACATCTTCGTGTGAGATGCCACGGCCACATTGGCAATGAACAAACTTGGTTCGGTGCAATTTAGCTTTCTTTGCTTTTGAGACTTTAGCTTCTGGACTCTGTGCTCTAGGCTTGGGTTAACTGTAACTAATAATAATATGGGACTGGCAGGAGCTTTGATCTCTAGTTCCTAGCAGACGCTGGTGTGAAGAGTTTCCCCCCATGACTGTATGCTTTCCTCACACAAGCATAGTCACTTTGGTAAAAAGACTTCATGTGGCTAACTTTTCCAGAGGAGATATAGGCCATTATGGTGGGAAAGGCATGGTGGGAGGAACTTGAGGAAGTAGAACAGGAGGAAATGGGGCTGCACTACAGAACCTCAAGGCCCACCCCTGGTGATGCAAGGCTCCATCTTCCGAAGGGTTTCCCAACAGCGCCACCAGCTGGGCACCAACAGTTCAAACACACAAGCCTATGAAGAACATTTCACATTCAGGTCAGAGGAGTGGATGACTGGAATCTGAAATTCGAATCCACATCTTCTGACTCCAGATGTTATTCCTAACGATTTCACACGGGGAGCGGTGTGGGCACAGTGCTGGTGACCTCATCTAATCCTGTCTCTGTATGGTGGAGTGAGTCTCACGTATCCATTGTTCTGATCTAGACTGTTGTGGATCTAGTTCCCCAGCAATTAGAGTTTCTCCTGACCACTCTGTTCCTTCTTTTTTTCTTTTCTTTTCTTTTCTTTTTTTCTGAGCTGGGGACCGAACCCAGGGCCTTGCGCTTGCTAGGCAAGCGCTCTACCACTGAGCTAAATCCCCAGCCCCTACTCTGTTCCTTCTTAAGCACGCTTCTCCATCATATTCTCTCGCTCAGGCTAAAGTGTGGGGATGACTCTTGACTACTCTCCTTTCTCCTCCTCCCCTTCCTCTTCCTCCTTCCCTTCCTCTTCCTCATCCTTTTCCTCCTCCTTCTTGTCACAGCCTACACTCCAGCTGTCAATAGGATTCCTATAATCCAGATACCCATCCACCTCTTGCTCACAGGTGTCAAGACTGAGTCAGCCTTCATCACATTCTTGTGTAAAAATCTTCTGGGGCCTTCTTGCCTCATTCTGTCGGTGTCAGTAATAAAGTTGTTGCCTCTCGACTCCAAACCTGGGCTTCTACACTAGTTTTATGCTGCTGGAGCTAGGCTACTGGAAACCTAAAATCCCCATCTCTCCTTTGCTAGCAGACTAACAAAGTTGGGCTAATAGAAGGGCTGCCAGATGGAGGAGAAAGGGGAGTTGTGCTCCTTCCTGTATTGCTTCCTGTTGTCCTGCAGCTCCTAGGAACAGCACCTTAGCCATTTCCCCACGGCAGCAGGAGCTCCTTCCTTTATCAGAAGTTCAGTTCTCTTTGCAAACTTCCCCTCACTGGAAAACTAGCCTCATAGCACTTCTTCAAGGACAATGAAACTGTCTCCCTGTCTCTGAGGTCTGGGCCCCAACCCTGTGGGATTCTTATGTGAGCTTCTAACTTGGATAATCCAGTATCATCCTCCTGTTTTCCCACCTCTAAGGTGGAGGCAGTTTCCTATCATGGTTGCTTTGAAGGCGTCTTGACTCTTTTTCTAGCCTTTCACTTACCAGGATAGAGACTTTATATTGATTTTTTTTGTTTTTATTTTGTTGTTGTTTTATTTTTTTCTTCATTAAATTAGTGTGGTGGTTTGAATATGTTTGGTCTGGGGAGTGGCACTATTAAGAGGTCTGATCTTATTGGAGTAGGTGTGGCCTTGTTGGGGCAAGCGTGTCATTGTGATGGTGGGCTTTGAGACCCTTCTCCTAACTGCCTGAGGAGTCAGTCCTCTCCTGTTTCCCTTTGGAACAAGACACAGAACTCTCAGCTCCTCCAGCGTCGTACCTTCCTCGATGATGCTATGCTTTAGCCATGATGATAAAGGACTGAACCTTAGAACTAGTAAGCCAGCCCCAATTACATGTACTTTGTAAGAGTTGCCTTGGTCATGGCATCTCTTTGCAGTAATGAAAGCCCTAACTAAGACAATTAGCATTGTTGAAATAACCGATGTGTCTCTGTCTCCAAACGAGGACTAGATATGTCAAGGCCAGGTCAATGTTCTCACTTACGATTTGGCATCTGCCTCCCTTTCTCACGATCTACTACCCTTCTTGGCTATTTGGCAAATGCATCAATCCTTCTGCTGCTCAGAGCATTCAGTGTCTCTGACTCCTTCAAGCACTGCTTCACAATTCTATTGGCTTTCTCCAATATTATTTCTTTTGCAAAACTTTCCATGAAAACCCTTCAGCAATCCATAACTGTTCTCCATCTTCTTCTTAATTTTGTCTATTTTCCCCACAGTCCCTATCACCATCTATGTTAGCAAGCTTCCTGTTACTATATCAAAATACTTGAGACTTATAAAGACAGAAGGTTCATTTTGATCCATTAATTTCAGTCCCTGGTCACTTGGTTTTGTTGCTTTAGTGCCTGTGACCAGGTAGTACATCCTGATAGAAATATGTGGCAGAGGAAAATTTTTACATTCTTGCAGTTTGCAAGAAAAAAAGAGAAGAGGGACCAACATCTCAATGGTCTTCAGTGGCATGCACCCAATCACTGAACTTCCCACAACTAAGCCCTACCTCCTAAAGATCCCACTAAGGACAAGGGATCAGACCTTGTACAGATGGCCCTTTAGGGGGCCACTCAAAATCAAATTGTAGCCACATCTGAGTCTACTTGCCTGTTCACTTGTTCATTGGCTCTTTCCTTTGGGTAGAAGCTGCTTGAGAGCAGAGACTTCTACTTCTCGGCACTCACAACTGCATCCAGAACCTTAAATGCTTGCTATGTATTTGCTGAATGAAGACATTGACGTTCTGAACTCTTGGGACAAGAACCACCCAGGTCAAAGCATTCTGTATAAGGAAAACTCTGATGTGGGAGAGACATCAGGACTAACCCTTATTATTGAAGAATTAGCATCGTCTCCCGTTTCTCCATGCTACTGCTGGTGGACCTAAGAAACAAAATCTGATGCTGAACCTGTGACATTTCCTCTTTGCCTTAGATTTCCTGCTGATGTCCTCTGTAATGGTGATATGGAGATTGTTCTGACACTAGAGAGAATGTCCACAACGTCTGTCTGCTCTTATGAGCTTAGTTCACAAGGAAAGAGTCCGAGAATGAGGGCTGTTGGCCTTGTTTTCGCTTCTGAGACACTACGTGCTCCATAACCCCGTCTGGCCAGGCATTCACAGCATTGACCAGGCTGGTCTTAAAGTCATGGTAATTCCCCTGTCTCGGCCTCCAGAATAGTAGGATTAGGTTGTGGGCTTTCTTGTTGTCCTCTCCACGGAGGCTGTGTCTTAAAGGATGTGTGGTGAGGATTGGGATACCTCATTTCTAACATGGAGCCTAGCTCTCTAATCCAGGAGAGCCAGTAAGACTTTCGGATCAAGAAGAGGCGAGGCAAGACTTTCTCATCAGCAATTACTGAATTATTATCCTCACAAGACTGAAGGTTGAACCAGCCCTAAATCCGACTCACTTGCAAGTTATCCCTTGCCCTGTTGCCTTGTGAGTGAGCTCCCTGGATTACAATGGCAGCTGCTGGCTTCTCCCTGCTGTGAGTCACCTGTTATTTCATATTTGCCTTGGATTCCAGCCACGTAGGTTTCAGAAGGTGCTGAGCTGGTCGGTGTTCTTGGCTGGAGAACACAGGTGTGACCGGGGCCGTGTTAAATGCTAGCAGCAGTTAGAGCTGCTGATCTGAGAGGAAGCTGGACATACCGGCTTTCATCGGTTCTGCTTTGCTTGGCCACATGTGACCCTGCACTTGGCAGAGTGAGGGCTGAATCAGGCTCCAGACAGCTTCTTTCAAGGCACTGTTTCGGCTCTTAAATAACGGACTGAAGCAACCCCGTGACGCTTCGGGCTGTCTGCACTGTCTTTAACTTCGGTGACCTGTGAGAAAGGAGTCTTAAGTATACAAACCCTCTTCCTCCAAGGATGTTGGTTTAGAATTTTATTTTTCTTTCTTTCTGATTTTGCAACTATGATCGTTATTTGCTGTGCCACCTTTGAAACCAAAATCCTGAATTATATTAAGTCTTTTTCTCAGGACTTATTATTATTAAGTTAAATGAATTAATTAACTATTTATTTATTCACGGTGTGTATGCCCTTTATGGCGGTGCCTGTAGATGCCAGAAGAAGATATTGGATCCCCTGGAGCTTGACTTACAGGTAATTGCTAGCTGCCTGATTTTGGTGCTGAGAACCAAACTCCAGCTGTTGTACAAGCATCAAGCACTCTTAACCTCTGAGCCTTCTTTCTAGCGCTGATGATTTAACTCTTGAAGTCGAGGCTGCAAGCAGGTTACGAAGCATCTAGAATAAACTGAACTGTGCTAGAGAAGCACGCACATGACTTGATCGCTATCCTCAGGAAGGGCAGGTACTATTTAGAGGAACAGGAGATGTGAACGGTCACTGACAACAAGGCTAGAATATATGCCTGCATTAAATTGTTTGTATAGATGCAAGTGCTAGAGAAACTCGGGGCCAGTGAGATGGTTCCATGGGTAAAGGCGTTTCCTGTTTAAACCTGATGGCCTGAGTTCCATCCCTCTCCACATAATAGACAACTTCTGCAAGTTGTCTTCCTACTTTCACACATGCATTGTCATATGAATGCACACATGCATGCATGCATGCACACATGCACGCATGCACACCAAACTTGTCTTAAAGAAACTTAGGAAATGCATAGATAATTCTGAGCTGTGTACTTTGAAGGAGGTGTCCTTGGAGTCAGAGATGGCCTTTGGAAATAGTGGGCATCTGGAGTGATTAAGAGAAAGGGAAAGGGCTATTAGGCCAGTGGCCCTTGAATAGGGCTCCGGTATGACTGTGAAAGAACCCATGGTGTTATGCAAGTGGGAGAAACCTATCCAAGGGAGTCATTAGAAAGCGAGATGAGCAGATGGGAAAGGACAGAACCTTGGAGGACGCCCAATGTGGGTGAGCAGACAGGATGTGTGCACGAAAAGAGATAATCCTCACTGTTGTTTGTACAATTTAAAATACTAAAGGAAGACTCAAGGGGAGGATGAGAAATACTTGGCAGTGAGTCTCGAGAGCCAAAGGAAAAATACAAACAAGGAATGCTTCAGAGGCGGAAGGAAACACCGGGGCTGGCTTCAGAACAGATTGCTGAGAGGAATACCTCAGGATAGTGATGACAGAGTAGAGAGCTGAGAGGAGGGGGTCCAGGTAGGTGAAGGGGTCACAAAGTGAAGATTGTGCTAGGTCTCCAGTTAATGAAGGAAATGGTGTTATCCTGGCATGAGGACCCTAAGTAGAGGTTCTGTAACAGTCACATTGGGGACAGGACAGGGCAAGAACAAACAACGGAGTACTAAGCACCTGCCCCAGCCAAGTGCTAGTTGGCTTGGTGTGAGCTTGTTGTGCCCTGGTCTGAACTTTATGGGTCTTCTATATTAATACCTTTTATCACTGCTGTGACAAATCGCCCAACGTAAGCAATGCAAGGAGACAAGGTTTTATTTGGGCTCACAGTTTGAGGGGACACAGCCCCGTGTTGAGAGGAAGACATGGTGGTAGGAACATGAGGTGATAACATTATGGCCAAAATCAGGAAGCAGAGAGAGATGACTCCTGCTGCTCTTCAGATGTTTTCTGTTTGTCCTTTTTCATTCATTCTGGGAGTCCAGACCATCTGTGATGCTTCTGGGTCTCCCTCCTAAATTAGCTCTCCCTGGACAGGCCTTCACTCACACTCACAGGTAGGTGTCCTAGTTGACCCTAAATCAGATTGAGCTGACAGTGAAGGTGAACATTTTTTTCCTTTTTTAGTTGCCTTTTGGGATTCAAGAGCTCAAGTTGTAGTGTGGATGGGTGAGTAAGGCTATGAAGGATGAAGTACAGTTGCTATGACAGCAATGGTTGCACAGCTTAACACAAAGTCTAAAAGATTTGAGAGGTGGGAAGATTTCTTGACTAGTGGATCCTGTGTGGACACAGAATTGACCTTATGCTGATGAGGTTCTGGGGAGACTTTGGTATCTTGAAGTTAGATGGAGATTGTTCAAGCAAGAAAGACAGTAGGTGTGTGCTCTGATATGTCTCTACATTAAGAAAATTGTAAATAGTAGCATGAGAAGTGGCATTGTTAACTTATGCAGAACATCATGGGGCATATTTCTTTGAATTCTTAATACTTTCTGTTCAAACTCTCTTTGGATAATATTTGGATGGGTTTTTACAGAGGTAAAAAGAACAGAGATGGTACTGAGCTCTAGTTTCTATCTGAGACATCTCGAGACATGATCTCTTTTCCCCTTGAGTTTTCTCATCTGTTAGATGGGAATAGCAGGAATAGCATCACCATTCTGATGGGATTTGTGGTGGTTTGAATAAGAACCCCCCCACCCCCATTGGCTCATTGATTTGAATGTTTGATCACCGGGGAGTGGCACCATTTGAAAGGATTAGGAGGTGTGGCCTTGTTGGAGGAAGTGTGTCACTGGGGGTGGGCTTTGAAATTTCAGAAGCCCAAGCCAGGCCCAGAAGCTCTCTCATGCTTCCCGCTGCCTGCAGATCCAGATGTAGAACTCTCAGCTACTTCTCTAGCACCATACCTGCCTATGCTCTCTGACATGACAATGGACTAAAACTTTGAAACAGTAAGCCAGCCCCAGTTAAATGCTTTCCTTTATAAAAGTTACCTTAGTCAAGGTGTCTCTTCCTAGTAATAGAACACTGACCAAGACAGGGCTGCTGTGAAGAAGAACATTTGGTTCCCACATATGTGATCTGCTGTATTGTTAAGTGAGGGTTCATAGGACTTTTGCAACTTTTGGGTGTTCCAGTCTAATGACCAGCCTTGTGCCTCTTCCCACATGCCTCTCCTTCCCTTTCTCATTCTTCACTTAGAAAGCGTGATACCTGAATCATGGCAGAGAGTGGAGCGTTGAGCCCTGTTAGGCATAAGGAATTAGTTTTCTCCATAAGTACCAATTGTTTCCCTTTTAAGGACAGTAAGAGCAGTTAACCCATGGTGATACAGGCCCTACACCACTTCTATTATACTAGATTATATTATTATGTTTATCATATTATATGGCCATTGGTATTACCTATGACTAACAAATTCTTTCACTCCTAGACAGCCGTTGACCTTGCTGACATTTTTCTACATAGACTGAGTTTGGTTGCTCTGTGCTGAGTAATGTGGCCGTTGCTGGGGCAGATGTTGACAGCACTGGATGAAGGCTCCAAGAGTAGATGAATGTAATGCTGGGGGAATGTGTGAGGTGTTCCATAAACTGAACGATGGGTTTCTGAGCTGTGCTTCCAAACTTAAATCACATCTGAGATATATCCCAGAGAACATAAAATGGATGCTGGCAGGGCACATGCTCAGATATATGGAAGGTATTAAAGAAAGGGAAAAAAAATCTCCAGAAGGTTCTATTTTACCTTTTACATTTATACTAAAACCAATTTTGGTTCTCTGGTTCCGTCTTTTCCTGAGAGATAGTAAGAAAACTGTGTTCATTAGCAGCTATGATAGTTCTTTTTAAGTACTATATATAACATAGTCAAGTCCTTAGTTTCTTGACAAGTTTTAACTTCTTGGCATAGGGCATAGGGAATAGGGCATAGTGCATAATGCATAGGGGTTTAGCCAGAACTTTGTTTTCACTAATTTAAATTGCTGAAAGCATAGTACAGCTTTGGTGGTTGATATCAAAAAGTTGTGCTTTGTTATTCATCCCGTGATTTGTCTCTTAGACCATTATGTTACTGATAAAATACTTAGGAGGACACAGATTAACATTCAAAATGGAACTCAGGGGCCAGAGAGATAGCTTTAGTGGTTGCAAAATTACACTGGATGGCTCACAACTTCCTGAAATTCCAATTCCAGGGGTTCCCACCCCTCTAGCCTCTGAGGGAGTATCTGCAATCCCACTACTTAGGAAATAAAGACAGAGAGACCAGGCATTTAAAGCCATGTTAGCCACATAGAAAGTTCAAGGTCAGTCTGGGTTAAATAGGGAAACCTTTCAAAATCAATAAAGGTCTAGGGAGACACTTAACAGTAGGGTACCTATCTGAACAGAATGAGACCCTGGCCTTGGTTAAATCCTCCATGAACAAAACCAACCAACCCACCAGCCAACCAATCAACCACCCCACTAGCCAACCAACCAACCAACTAACCAATCAACCAACCAACCAACCACCAACCAACCAACCAGCCAACCAACCACCAACCAACCAACCAACCAACCACCAACCAACCAACCACAACCAACCAACCAACCACCAACCAACCAACCAACCAACCACCAACCAACCAACCAGCCAACCAACCAATCAACCAACCAACCAACAAAATAAAAACTCAAATCAAAAGGAAAGAGGAAAAAAGGAAACAAAGTTCTACATACATCAGGCTATCAAACTTTCATCATGTATAGAACTTCCAGAATTGCCTATCAGACTATATTTTGGTGCTTATATGTAGGCAAGAGGAACAAGGTAGCTCATTAAAAATTTAATATAAGGGGGATCGATGGCTAAGAGTATTTATGTTCATGCAGAGGATCCAAGCTTGGTTCCCAGCACAACCACCTATAAGTCCATTCTAAGGATTCTGACCCCCTGTCCTGGCCTCTCTGGTCACCCATAAATATATGTGGTGGTGTTCATACAGACAAGCAGGCAAACACACATATACATACATAAAGAGAAGCGAGAGGGTTTTAGTTCCATTAGGCATCAATTCTGGTTTTTTCCCTCTCTAACCCATTGTTTCCCTCTCTAACATTCAATGATCAGAGCTCAGAAAGCTATACAGTTGGCAAATGAGGACTCCTCCTCCTCCTCCTCCTCCTCCTCTTCCTTCTCCCCTTCCTATCCTCTTCTTCTTCTTTTCCTCTTCTTCCTTTCTCTTCCTCAATTATCAGAAGCTATTTATTTATTATAGAAAATCAGGAAAGCACAGAAAATAGAATTGTCAGGGTACCATACTGAATACTGAATTCCTGGTAATAGCGGATGTCTGGGAACTAGACATACCCCATTCTTCTTTTATCTTTTCATTTTTATCTTCTCCTCCTCTGCTGAGAAACATTCAGAACCTATGGGGCTTCTGCAAATGGTTGGTTGGTAGCTCCGAATATTTATGTGAATGCCTCCTTGTGGTTGGCCTGTGTACCTGTGTACCTGTGTACCTGTGTACCTGTGTACCTGTGTACCTGTGTACCTGTGTACCTTGGGATCATCCCATTGTCTGCACTTGAATCTGGATTTGGCAGCCAGCATTCTGCTGCTTTTTTCTCAAGCACTGGAGGCCCATCTACTAGCATGGTTTTTCAAGGGGACATTTGGAGCCATACCTTCTGTGAAAGCAAGCAGTTAATCATAAACAGCAACACATCTCCCTGTTGATGGGCAGGATGGAAAAGATGTATTTGAGATTCTGTTGTAAATCAGAGTGTAGAGAAAGACAGAAGAGAAACCGATGGCACACACTGACTTTAAAAACATGCATTTCTCCAAGTTCTCAAAATGTGACCTCCGCTGCTGCCTGGTGTCCAACTGAGTGTGTATGAGCAAACCAAAGACAGATGCAGTTGATTGACTCCAAAGTTACATGGCTGGTTTCCCTACTGCATTTATTTTCTCTAAATGGGCTTCTTCAGTTTCATCCACTTTGTGGCTTAGGGATTCAGCCACAATCGAAGGAGCAGGAAATAGAGAATTGGGTTGAATGCTAGGAAATACAGCTATGGGTAAAGTCAGCTGCAATCCAATATGTCTGCTGGTTTCCAGTGTCTAACCACAAATGCTCATCAAGGTGGAGACTCCCCCCAAAACTGCCTTGTCCAAATGTTTCCCTCAGCTGGCTTTCCACAGGATAGCATTAACTCTGAAAGTTGAAGTGTTCCTAGTTAGGAATCAGGATTCTACTGGGCATGTGTAATGCTTCCCTTCTGAACTATGAACCTGCTGAGCAAGGAGGCAGGAAACCCTCATGTGGGACACCACCTCTTCTCTAGTTAGATGAAATATTGCCTCTGGCAGTAATAGAACTTGGCTTCAGCTCTATGTGTTCACCTGATTGCCATCGTCAGACTGCCTAGTCATATTTACGGCACAGCAAGCTGTATTAGCTACTTTAATGGTTGGTCACTGTGACCAAGTTCCTGACCAGAAGCAATGCACAGCAGGAAGGGTTGTTTTTGGCTCCGAATTTGAGTAGCTCTGGTCTATCAGGGCAGGGAAACATGGTGGCAGGTGGCTCCGTGGAAGAAAAAGCAAGTAGCCAGGACCCCTCACATCTGAGTGGAACAGGAAGAAGAGAGATGAATGGTGGAATGTAACACATAGTTTTTGCTACCTTGCTTTAAGCTCCGGGCAGACTGTGATATCAGACCCACCTAGGTTCCCTCGGATCCACAGATGAAACACACACACACACACACACACACACACACACACACACACACACACACACTTATTTTCAACCTGCCTCATTGGCTCAACTGCTGGGCACTTCTGATCTCCCTCAGCTAGCTTGCCCTTCTCAGTACTCTTTTAGCTCAGCATCTCTTGATCTGCCCTCAGCTTCAGTTGCTCAGTTACCTTTAGTCCCAGCTCCACACCGTAAATCTGCCCTCAGCTTAGTTATGCTCCTAACCTCCCGCCTGGAGAACAGCCTACAGTCGCTTTGCCCCCAAGATCTCACAGGGTTGCTCATCTTTTCTCCCTCTGAAGCTTGGCGAAATTCTCCCTTCCTCCCCTGCATCTCTTAGCTTGCCTCCAGCTCTGCCTCTTTCCTTCTGCCCAGCAATTAGCCTGGGCATCTTTATTGATGGATCACGAACCAATTGGGGAACAGGACCTTAGCATCAGAACAACCCTCTATGGTGGAACTTGCCTGGCTTTCTCCTTTTCCTCTTTTCTTGTCTTGGGACTCCAGCCCATGGGATGGTGTTACCCAGTTTAGGGTGGGTCTTCCTTCCTCAGTTAAATCTTTCTGGAAGCGTCCTCATTGACATGACCAAAGATGTACCTTCTTGGTAATTTCAATTTAGTCAAGGTGACAGTCAGAATGGACCAGATCCAGATCCAACTGAGCACTTGCTGGAAGCCATTGCAGACAAGTCTCTGATCATGCACCGAAACCTGTCTTGCATGAAGCTGTGTGTTCTCCGTATGTGCTCAGTTCTTACATATGGAGGGCATAGGTTGGCAACAGAGAGCTGACGACTAAAGCTTGTAGCCCTGTTGAGACCAGAACCTTAGTTCTATAAATCCCTGAGGGGTCCCTCACTGAGATTTAATTTAATTTTTAAGTCTTGGCAAATGGGATGCTGTATGTTTGGGTAGATTCGCATCGTTTAAAAGGTTCTTGCAGTTTAGATCTTGCGTGTAATTTGTTACATTAGCTTTGGGCAAAAATATTTGCCTTTTGGTCCTTTGTGGTTTGAGTTCCTCCTCAGCGTTGACCTGGCATGTGAGAGAAGGCAGTGCTGTGGAAAGTAGTCATGGGGATGGGGAGGGGGCTGTCAGAGAGCCCGAGCAGTAGAGCTTTTTGCTAATAGCAGCTTTGTCGACTGTTGGAGCAGGCACGTGATTTTCCTGGCTTGCTTGGCAGTTCTTGTGTATTTTGGATATTACCCTGTTGAGAGCAGGAAACTGAAGCAGCTTGGATGAAGCATTTTAAACTCAAATGAAAACTGGGAGAAAATTTCTCCCGATACATTAGATTAAGTGAAAGTGCCATTCGGAGTTTTTTGTTGTTGTTGTTGTTTAAAGTGAAATTCGAACTGTTGTATGGGTCCTGACAATGTAAAGTTTGGCCATCTTTGAGATGAACAGATTCACAAGGAGTTATTCTCATTGAGAATTTGGCTATCTTCTTGGATTCTAAACCAGTTGGCACTGGGTAATATACCACCACTGAGGACTTGTTCCTGTATCTGTGGAGACAAGAATGAGGCAGATAGCATACCCCATTTTATTAGAGTTATACAGAAAAAGAACTCAGTCCTTCCCCATCAATCATGGTCCTGTAATGAAAATTCTACAAACAACTCGAAATGTTGTTTATTTACTTCACAATGATAAAGATCATATTCTGGGCCTAGTGAATGCCAAGCATTCAACCCCAGATCCTCCGGATCAACTCATAAGCTCTTTCTTTCTTTCTTTCTTTCTTTCTTTCTTTCTTTCTTTCTTTCTTTCTTTCTTCCTTCCTTCCTTCCTTCCTTCCTTCCTTCCTTTCTTTCTTTCTTCTTTCTTTCTTTCTTTCTTTCTCTCGTTCACAGGGTTTCTCTGTGTAGCCTTGGCTGTCCTAGAACTTGCTCTGTGGAGTAGGCTGGCCTTGAACTCAGAGCTTTGCCTGCCTCTACCTCTCAGTGCTTGGATTAAAGGTGTGCACCACCATGCCCAGCTCAATCCATAAGCTTTGAATTGTGCATTTTTCTGAGTAGCATGACAAAAATTTCACATGTCCTGCCTTAGAGAGGAAGTCTCCTTTGTTCGGTGTATCTGCCCTGTGTGAGCTTCCTGTCCGGTTGCCACTGGGCAACTGCTTCCATTATCACATTCCCACTCTTGGTGTTGTCGTGTATGTGCTCAAATGAACCTTATTTTACTTATAATATTCCCATATCACAAGCCAGGGATGTCGGTAATTCAGTTATGCCAGAGTTTCCTTCAAGAGAAAACTGAAAGTGCAGTAAAATAGTTTGAGGAAGATGAGGTCACCGAGACCGAAGGTGATCTTGGATACACGAGACAAATGTAATATTTCTTCCTGTGATGACTCTTGCAGGCGTACCTGTGTATTTTGGGGACATAGCCTTGAGGTTAAGTAGTAGCCATAGTGATTTTAGACCTGCTCTTTTCTACTGCCCAGCATCAGCCTCACACACGATATCTCCAGACATCACAGAATGTTTTATAGCTAGGTTTGGCTAATGAGAATAACTGTAAAGGAAAGGGGATGCTAGCTAGCTTCTTGCTAGTTGTCACTCAGAGAGCCAGTGTGGTCCTTGTGAGTGAGCAATCCCTCCTGTGGGGACACCTCTGCCTTGGGCCTTGGTAGCAAAACCTTTTGTTGTCACACCATAGGTGACATAGTGATTTCTTGGCATTGGTTTGAGTTCTGTAAGGATTTATATAACCCAAAACTTTATGCCTCTATGATATATATGTATATATCAAGCCAATGTTTTGATATATGTGTTAACTGTGCATTGATAACTCAAGCTAATCAATAGATGTATGACCTCACATGCAAAGTTTGTCGTTAACTTGTATCTTATCTTTTCTAATACCTTTGCAGCACAATACCATGTATGAGATACTGGCTTGTCCGGCCAGAAAACTCCTCAGGTACAGCTTTATCCCTGATTTTTACTGATGACAGTCTTAATCCTCAAAATGGGTAATGATTTCTCCAAAGTCAACAAGTTTCTGGTGGGGAGGGCAGACAGAGGAGACGTTTCACGGTTGTGTGCAGATAAATACCATAGCACCTTATTTACTGTATCGTATGACGCTGATTGGATACATAAAAATTGAAATATTGATTTCCCAGTGAGTCTTCTCATTGCCGGACCTTTGTCTTCAAGCAGACATTTTATATTGAGTGGACAGAAACGTTAATTAAGTAATTCGACTCATGTTTATTGATTGTTACGAAGGGCAAAGGCTCAATGCTGAGTGCCGTGGGAAGGACACAGGGATAGAGAATGACCCACATTCTCTCAAGGAAGAAGTTGGGCGTTCATATCAACGATTCTCTGTGTGTCAAGTTTTTCTATGTTTACACCAGAATACCTCAGTCGCCACATGATGGATGTGAGTAGAGTGTACCTCATGCATGGGAAAGCAGAAAGCAGCTTCTATAGGCAAAGTTAGGGAAAACCCCATGGTGTGAGTGGCATTTAATTGAACCGAAGTGTACATATATTTGGTGGCCACCTTCACCTGGCAGGAAAGAGTTAGGATCAAAGGCAGTAAGGACACAGTGAATGGCTGAGAGGCACTGGCAAGTTAACTGATTGGTCAGATGTGGAAAAAGCAGTTTGGGTAACTGTCAGACATCACACTTAATGGACTCTAGTACTTATATTGTTTGAATATGAGATGTCCTCCAAAGTCTCACTTTGAACACTTGGCCTCACCTGGTGACATTGGTTTGGGGGATTTTGGGAAGCCTTTGCAGGCATGAAGTAGATCCAGACGCAAAGCGGTAGCAACACACCTGCCCCCTTCCAGTTCTGGAGCCATCCAGGGTCTGGCACATGTTAGGCAAGTGTTCACCACAGAGCTATCCCTTCACTTTACATCTTGAGGCAGGGTCTCACCAAGGTACCTCGAAGTCTCACCACATTACCTAGGCTGGCCTTGGACTCATTCTGTAGTCCAAACTGAACAGAGTCCTTAATCTTCCCACCTCAGCCTTCTAGGTAGCTGGGAGTATAGACCTATTTCACCATGCCTAGCTTCAGACAACCTGATCTCCTGTTTCCATTGGTTCGGTTTTAGTATAGCTAATTCATTCATTGGAGATGAAGTTAAAGCATTTGAAAACCTATTTTTTATTTATTAACAACCCACAAAGCCATTTTTGCTCTATCACTTACAGAGGCTTATAAATACCTGTTAGTAAGCTTAGGAATGTTCTGTCATCAGTTTGAGGTTGGCCTTCTCCATGACCTGAAGCACAGGGGTGTTGTGGGTATTTGTTTGAGGGTTCTGTATGTTTTCCTTTCCCTAGCTTCTTAATTCTGATTTTCTACTGTTACCAGCTAGTATCCCAGATGCTTATTGCAAAGGTGTTTTTTAATGGCTAGGCATTGAGGTCTTACTTTAAGCTTCAAAAAATAATCTCAGAGGTTGGAGATTTAGCTCAGTGGTAGAACGCTTGCCTAGCAAGTGCAAGGCCCTGAGTTCGGTCCCCAGCTCCAAACAAAACAAAACAAAACAAAACAAAAAATAATCTCGAGGGATAGGAGAGATGGCTGGGCAGTTACGAGGACTTACCTTTTGCAACCAGGGTTGAGCTCCCAGCACCCACATGACCACTCATAACCAGCTATGACTCCAGTTTCAGGGACTCATTGCCCTCTTCTGGCCTCTTAGGATACTGCATGCATGTGGTATACAGGCATACTGCAGGGAAATACTCAGATCCATAAAATAAAAACAATCTTTTTTCTTTAAAAAGAGCAAAAAATTGTAGGCTTTAAAAAATCTGTTGACATTTTGATTTGTGTCTATTATTATCACTATCATTATTATTGTTGTTATTATTGTTGTTGCTGTTATTTTTAGACAAGGTCTCACTTCGTAGTTCTGACTGGCTCTGGAAACTCACTATATAGACCACGCTGGCCTTGAACTCATAGAAATCTGCCTCGACTTCGTGAAGGCTAGTTTTAAAGGTATGAGCCACTATGCCTGGCTCTGCTCATATTTGAAAATGAAATCTTCAGGGCCTTTTTTATTTTTATTTTTTTAACGTTTACTGGGAGCTTGGCTCTTCCCTGTGCTTTGCTTGAGTTTTGAAATTTGTGGCATTTTACAATGCACTGTTTCTTCCCGTGAATCTTTTGCTGTGCTTTCAGTGTTCAATGGTTGGTTTACTCAGGGTGACATACATAGTATGTTGCACACAGCCACGACGCAAGGCCTAAGAAAACAGCCAGGTGCTCTAAACGAAGAAAGAGTACAAGGCTTTAGACCCAGCGCCTTTGAGGAAGTTACATCTCTTTGAGTTCAAAGCTGGTTTGGTTTACATAGCAAGGTTTGCTCCAGGGAGGGTTACATAGTGAGGGTCTGTCTAAACAACAGCAGCAACAACAACAACAGAAATAACAACAACAACAGCAACAACAACAAAAACAACAACAGAAATAACAACAGCAACAACAACAGAAATAACAACAGCAACAACAACAAAAACAACAACAGAAATAACAACAACAACAGCAACAACAACAGAAATAACAACAGCAACAACAACAGAAATAACAACAACAACAACAACAACAGTAACAACAACAAAAACAACAACAGAAATAACAACAGCAACAACAACAAAAACAACAGAAATAACAACAGCAACAACAACAGAAATAACAACAACAGAAATAACAACAGCAACAAAAACAGCAGCAGCAACAACAACAACAACAGCAGAAATAACAACAACAACAACAGAAACAGCAACAGCAACAACCTCCCAGCATCCAGATGAAGAGAGCAGGTACCGTGAGAGGCTGAGGTTTATTGTGATCTCAGCCTCACTGTGTTCTGGAATGTTCCAGCTTTGTTCAGGGAACCCCACTTCCCTTAAGTACTAGAGATTGGATGAAAACTAGGTTAATCTGGATATTAAATATTGGATAAGCTTAATTCGGTTTAAAAATGATGCATCACAAAAGCCCAGTAGTTTAAATCCCAGCAGGCTGCTAGTATTTGGAGCCATCTAAACAATACACTTGAGCCGGGGGTGGATCAGATTAAAATACACTTCACACATGCATGAGATTTTCCAAGAATAAGTAAAAACGTTACTTAAAAGAAGGTGCTTGAAACGTTTGTTTTGTACACCTTAACCTTTTGGAGAAAAATATGGAAGAAGGTATAAAACTATTCAGATAATGCTATTTCCTCTAAAACAAACAAAAAAATCCATAAAAGTCCTTAAAAAGAAAAATTCTCCCATAATTCCTTTGTTTGTGGCTGACTGAACGCTGCTCTAAGAGGAAGATGCATTTCGCTGGTATAAATATTCATCACGTCTATATATCAGGTTTGAAGAACTCAAACATTTACAGGAAATTAAATCCTATTTTCATTAAAGCCCCCTGTTCAGAACCCTTACAGTAGATAGCTCTGACATTTAAATTGGAATCTACTTCCTTTCTTCATTGTGTTGACCAAAGTAATACTGGGAAAATACAGGAATCACCTGTTTACCGGCAGGACGCCTCTCTGGAGCCGAGTATGCCACGCCATTCTCCAAAGCCCGGTGGATGGGATATCCACCTCCTGCTATGGCCACTGGGTTCATTTCCTGCTGGGATGGTAGGGTTTGGCTTTTTTTCTTTTTCCAATTAAATTTCCATTAACTTTTTGCCTCTGTGTCATTAGGCACTAATTCTTATGTGCTGCCAAAATGCAAGAGTAAAAGAGAGTATCTGATCCACGCATCATGGTGCTGACACGGGAAAAGTGACAGTGACACGTTCTTAACATGAGAGACAGGATGCCATCGAGGGGATAGTCTCTTGAACCTGACTCCGACCATGGCCGGAGGCAATTTGGAAGATAGTGATCGAGTGGCAGAGGCATCTGGGATTCTAAATGCAAGGGTGAGGGGGAAGTTACAGGGCAGACAGCAGGCTATTGGAGCCCGAAACCCTGAATGAGGAGAGCCCGGCAACACTGTGGTTAGGGGAAGAGGTGGAGGGCTGGCTGTTTGGAACTGGAAAGACCAGTCCTTTTGGTATGGAAAACGAAAATGAAAAAACAAAGAAAAGGAAGGAAAGAAGGAAGGAAGGAAGGAAGGAAGGAAGGAAGGAAGGAAGGAAGGAAGGAAGGAAGAGTAAAGAAACCTTAAGGATTAAGGACAACCCTTCTTGGCCAATGTAACTAATTTTAGATGTGCTATAATATGTAAAATATTAAGAAGACTGAATGCCTAAGAGACACTAAAGAGGGGTTCACAAATTTACACAAGAGTAATAAGACGGAAGACTGAGGACAGACCATTTGTTAGACAGCTTCTCATCACCAGAAGAAGGTATTGAGGTAGCCTATACAAAAAGAAGAGGGCGCTTACCTCGGACTGTGGTTGTGCAGGTTTTGCGGGGGCAGCCTTTTTGCCTTGGAGGTAATGGAGGGCCAGCACATCTGGGCAGTAAGTCATGGGTCTGCAAAGGTCCGTTCTCCTCATGACCCGGACCAGAGAGAGGGGAGTCGGAAGAGATTAGAATCCCGTGAGGATTCCAACAGATGGAAACTCCCCAGTCGCATCTATTTCTGAAAGGTTCCACAACTTCTCAAGAGCGTCACATGCTGGGGAACAGCTAAGATAGAAACTGTATAGTAAGGCACAAAAACTTCTGCAGAGAGAAAAAGGACCAACCAAGCAAGATGCTAAACTTGTTTGCCCGTTAACCGTGTGTGGGCGCGTTAGCAGCTGGTACTCGGGACGGCAAATCGAAAGAGGTTTCAGAGGAAGTGGCTGCATCTCGCAGGTTTTCGTGACAGTAAGAGCAAGGGAGGCTTAGCTTGGTGGTACAGGCCTGCAATCTCAGCAGAAGAAAGGCTAAGTCAGGAGGGTTCTTAGTTCAAGGCCAGCATGGACTACACAGTGAAATTTGGTTTACAAGTAAACAAGTACAAAGACCAGAAGAGAGGAGAGAGTTGTTTTGGGGTCTCGTTACACAAATGAGCTTGGACGGAGAATTTTGTTGTTCTTGCTTTTGTTAGTAGAGGCAGGGACTGGCAAGGTGGCTCAGCAGGTAAGGGACCATGGCACTGAGCTCGACAGTCTGAGATCCATCCCCAGGACGAGCATGCTGGAAGCAGAGAACCACTTCTGAAAGTTGCTGCCTGCTTGCCTCACGTGAGCTGTGGTGCACGTGTGCACGGGTGTCTCTGTGCATGTGCGCACACAGATGAACAAAATGTGATAGCGTTAAAAAGATGTATTTTTATGTGTACCAATTGTTTTGCCTCTGTGCATGCATGTGCCGCCGTGCGCATGCCTAGTGCCTGCAGAGACCAGGAGAGGGCACCAGAAGCCCTGGAACTGGAGTTACAGGTGGTCGTGAGCCATGGAGTGAGTGCCGGCACTTGAATCCAGGTCCTTTGGAAGAGTAGTCAGTGCTCTTAATTACCGAGCCATCTCCCAGCACTCTTTTCCCTCCAAGTTTTTAAGTAGATGCAGAAGAGATTAAAAGCAATTTAACACGATGCTTATACACACATTTCTACACAAACACTGGCATGTACACAGTGTATGAATATTTATGTGGAAGGTGGGGTTGGCTCTTAACCACCCATAAGAAGGTATAGTATTTCTTGAGCTTTTACCGTCCCCTGCTCTGTGTTTTAAACACAGCCTTTCCGCACTGTAAATGATACCCACTTCAGTTACTCTCTGCAATTATTGTAGTCAGGGATTCTCTGTTTCTCCACATTCCACAAAAGAAAAGCTAACGGCACAGGGGCTAGGGAGCGGTTACAGAGGGTCAGTAGAGGCACGACAGAGACTGGAAAGCAGGCAGCCCCACACCAGAGCCTGCGTTTGAAAACAGGTCACCCTGAAATGGGGTTAATCATTTCAAAATTACATCTGGAATATGTTTGACATTCATGTTTGAATGTAGCTTTGCCTGATGTTCTAAGATTATTTTCTTTAGAGTAAAATAGTGGGGCCCAACTTGGGATGGAATAGGGAGGCTAACAATCCAGGAGGGGCTAGAATTGGGAGGCTGGTGGTGCAGGAGGGACTGTTACTCATTTTACTGCAGTAAAGAAACCTTATCACCTCCCAGAAAGATGCAAGCTATCAGTTTAAAATAAGGCAAGCTTATTCCAGAGATGTCCTGTCCTGTGCTTCTGTGCATTCAGGGCCTACTTTGCAGAGTTTCTTCTGTGTATGATGTCGTGGGTTGAAGGAGCCTCCATCCTCTGGGCTATGATCAATCTGGCTTTCGCTTCCCCTGTGTAGGCGCTAACTTGGAGAAACCAGGCCCTGTTAAGTCATTGCATTGGTTTGAAATGCATTGTGGTTGGTTTAGGCCTACGGAACAGAAAACCTAGCTCACAGTAGCTTAAACAAATAAGAGTTTATTTCTTCATAGTAGGCTACAGCGAGGCAGCTGTTTGTACTGGGTTTGCTGTCCAGAGTAATCAGAGTTGAGACTCTGCCAGGTTCTTGGACTTCCTCTGGTGTTTACAACACGGCAACCTCAGTTGTTTTAACTATAATACAGGGATCAGGTGGCCCTAACCACAGCCGTTCCCTTGAGCAGAGGCACAAAGTATCTTTTTTTTTTTGGTTCTTTTTTCCGAACCCAGGGCCTTGCGCTTCCTAGGCAAGCGCTCTACGACTGAGCTAAATCCCCAACCCTGACACAAAGTATCTTAAGGACCCAGTGTTTGTCCTTTCCCCTCAACCTTCCGGGCACTTCGGTAGGGCCTGATTGAGCCCGCTGCAAAGTGAGTTTGGGGATAAGTTTGGGTTGCGAGGGAAAAGTGTTGGGTATGGCAGCAGAGACTTGATTTACAGTTTGCCCCCAGTGTCTCTGTCTCCTTTATGATTGAAAGAGTAGCTTGGATTACAGAAATGTGAAGCAATTGGGAGAACTTTTAAGCTCACGCAGTGAGTCTAATTGGACTGTATATATTGCTTATTTTTCTTTTTACAACCCTTTATGGTCCTATATCTTCAACATTTAGCTTCTAAAATCGTATTTTAAGTATTTATTTTTATTGTCATGAAGAAATGTCTTTTCAAGTAATTGAAATTAGTGATTTTGATCCAAGAAAGTCATCTTGAATTCCAAAGACTGCACCACGCTCCGATCGTTTAAAGGGCATCTACTTCTGCCTCTGTGTTCACATGGGTGAGAATCACAGAGCAGAACGCAGCTAGAATTACCTTTTGCCTGGAACTTTTAAAAAGTTACCCTTCCTCATTCCTGCATTTCTGTTTTACTGTCACCTGGGAAGTTCAAAAAGAAGTGGAAACAGAATTATATTGCCTAATTTCAAACTGGAAAATTAACGCATGTGGAAATCCGGATCTACAAACATTCAGTTTGTAAGAGGAAATGTTAAAAAAAAAAAAAAAGTGGGAAAAGAAGCATAATACAGAAGCTCTCGATGGCGGATGGTGGCCTTTCTTTTGGAGGTGTATTATAGGTCAAAGGCCCACGTAATCTTCTTCGTATCCAGGGACCATTAGAAAGTGAAAGGAGGTTATTGAAAATTAGCCCCAGGATGAGAGACATCAACTATCCTCATTTCAGGTGGGGAGTGGGGATAGTCAACGTAACTTGACTAGTTTCCATCAGGACTCAGAAACGATGGATTTGGTCGTTACACAGAACTTTTGCTGTTTATATCATGCTTTTCTGAAGTGTTTAATTTGTACACTCTTGCTTTATGAGTGTAATTTAAAAAGCCAATAGGAATTCTGTTTTGTTTTTTAAACATTGGTCTCATATAGATCAGGCTGGCCTCAAATTTCTGAACTTCCTTCTTCTGTCTTCCAAGGGCTAGGATTATAGGTGTGTATCACCATCAATAAGGGTTTTAATTTAACTTTGAATATCTTTATACATATGTGATGTGTGTATATGTATGTGTATGTGAGTATGTATATTGTGTGTATATGTGTGCAGGTATATGTGTATATATGCATACGTGTGTGATATTTGTATCTGTATTTATGTATACACATATATGTGTATGTGTGTACATATGTATATGTGTGTATATCTGTGTACTTGTGCATATATTTTTATATATGTATGTATATGTATGTGTATATGTATGTGAATGTATGTGTGTATGTGTATATGTGTACATATGTGTGTATGTATATATAAGTATACTTATGTTTATATGTGTGCATGCTGTGTATTTATGTGTACATGTATGTGTGTATATGTGTACACATGTGTGTATTCATGTACTTGTTTTATGTGTGTGTCTATGTATATATGTGTGCATGTATGTGTATATGCATGTGTATATATGTGTACACATGTATATATGTGTGCATATATGTGTACTTGTGTGTATGTATGTATATGTGCATGTATGTGTGTGTACACAGATGCACATGTGTCATGGTGCTCACATAGAGGGCAAAAGACAACCTCAGGTGTCAGTCTTTGCTTTCTTTCTTTGCTTGAAATGAGATTTCTTGTTACTCATTTTGGGCACACCGAGCTCACTGCTCCCAGTCCCAGAAGTTGTCCTATCTCCACCTCTCATCTCCCCACAGGAGGGCCGGGATCACAGATGCTCAGTATTGTGCCCAGTTCTAAGTGGGTTCTGGCTCCCAGTGGAGTCTTCACACTTGCACAGTGAGACACTTGTTCACTGAGCCACAGGTCAGAGATTGCTAACAAGTCTGAACAACATAAGATTTGCATTTAAAGACACTCAGAGAGGAGAAACTGTTTTAATCGATGCTGCTTCATGACCTGTTGGTATAACTTCCATATCCTGCCTTATAATCCGGTTTTAGTCATGCATTCAACTTGAGCAATACTAATGTCGAACCCACATCGTAATCATAATATCATGTACCAGATATTACCGTGCCCTTTAATCTACTTGTACCATAAAGTAATACCTCTTAATCCACTTTAAAATTCTTCACTTCTGTAAAGACTAATGGCTTCTCCAAATCTTGGGTTTGGTATGCAGTGGAGCTTGAATTCACACCCAAGTCTCCCTTCTTTATAGTCAATTTGAGTATTATGCCTTAAATATGTCCCTCCGTCCCACTCTCCCCTCTCCGTCGTCCCCTCCTCCTCTCTCTCTGACTGTCCTGCCTCTCTCATTGTCTATGGAGACGGGGTCTCTCCCTGTAGTCAGCCTGGCCTGAAACTGTGCTGGCTGGCTTCGAACTCATGGCCATCTTCCTGCTTAGCCTTTCAAGTGCTCAAATTACAAACATACTATATGCCTAACTGGGCTTCAGCAGTCACGTTTCAGTGCCAAGTTTATTTCCAAAGGAATGTGCCTCTAATTTTATAATGGCATTTCTAATGAGAAATAAGGGGCTTATGGAAGTTTGTTTCCCTGCCAGCTCTGTGGGAGAGGCACAGAGAGTTCCAAGTCTAGGATTTGAACACAGACACAGAAGGTGGCAGGTGCTGTTTCCTGTAGGAGGCATTTGGAGGTAGGACCTCCCAAACCCTGGGCTTTGCCATGGGGCAGTTTTCTGTACAGTAGATGTGGTAGAAGAGAGGGCACATCCTGCACCTACAAGATGAGCTGAGTCCTTTACTCAAGCCCCGTGGGCGGCCTAACAAGTAATGGCAGCTCCATGCGACACGAGGATGCGACTCCCATGTGATCTTTTTCCTTTTATATGAAACAAAGTAAAAGAAATCCAGGCCAATTTATCCAGTGCTAAAGTAAAGATTCCGGAAATAAATGGCAGCTGTTTAACCATGTACAGCAACATCATAACAACAGTTCGGGACGGGAGGCGAGGATGAATTATGCCGAGAGGCTGTGAAGTGGCGTGTTATTTGTGCCTTTTCTTCCAGCAATCCTTCTTGCCTTCTCCATTACCCACTCGTTTTTAAATGATTCAACTGGAAGAAGAAAAAAAAAAAAAAAAAAAAAAAAAAAAAACCGGCTCAGTCCATTCATTTTCTTTATGTGCCCTTAAAATAAAACACCAGAGCTGTAATTTGCTAATCATATTTCATCAGTTGTGACAATCACTGCACCCAGTTGTGGTTGGGGAAGTTGTTGAGCGTCTGCTTGGCTGTCATTCTATGAGGAAGGCCCATTTTGGCAACAGGAGAATGCGTGGACAAGAGCCATTCACAGCATTACTGATTCTACACCAAAAACGTAGGGCCCAGGAGAGATTTATTTTATCCTACAGTGGTTCTCCATTTCTTTATGTCAGTGATGTATATTATCAACCTAGATGTTCAAAACAGTATTTTAATCCATGCTGTTGGATGAGAGCCATGCGAGTTGCATAAAAAGAAAACTCTCCCTTTTGTGGGTGGTTCTAATTTCATCGGAAAATATGTGTATTGGTGCATTCATTATTGTTCTTACTGCTGTAAGCAAAAACCTGGTCTGATATAACTCAAGGGAGCATGGGTTTATTTTGCAAGTGTCTGAGTGTCAGTCTATCCTGCCAGGGAGAGTGTCAGTCTATCCTCCTAGGGAAGGCCTGGCAACAGGAGGCTGCCTGTTTACTTATATATCAAGGAGGAGGATGGCAGAGAGAGATCAATGCCAGCTCTCAATAGGCTTCTCCCTCTGTGCCCTTTTAGTCTGTACAGTACCTAGAACGGGGCCATCAGCATCCCAGGTGGGTCTTTGCTCCTCAGCTGAACCTTTCTGAACATTCTCACAGACGTGTGCAGAGGTGTCTCTTCTAGGTGACGGATGACGAGTTCATTCAGGCTATCAGTAAAAGTTAACTTTCACAGTCAGTGACTTCAGCAATGGTCCGACTGACTGGCATCGCCTCTCATGAGTAGCCAGAGTGCTTGACACCTGATTAGTCTGGGCTGCTGATGGTATGGTTGACATCTCTAAAAAAAAAAATCCTTTCTTTTCCTCGGAAGGCTGTCATATGCATGAACCTAACCACTTTACTGGACGTTTTGAAGATGTAATGTGTTGCATTTAGTCTCTCGGCAATCTGAAGAGGTGGCCATCAGTATGTCAGTGTTATAAAAGTGGAGGACCTGAAGCTTAGAGATGTTCAAGCCACTTTCGAAGTCCAACAACTTAATGCCAGGTAACTGACTACAAGTTCAGCATTGCTGTCTTCGGACCATGCGGCTATTTCTCCCTAAGAATAATGGATGGCACCATCATGGATGGCTGATCGATTCAAAAGCGCTTGTCAGAAATAAGCCAAAGACGAGTTAGCAAGTATAAAATGGTACATGACCACAGAGCCTTGGGGTCGACCAGAAGTCTGTGTCTCTTTTCCTTGGTTCTGGTTAAAAAGTATGAATTCTTAAGAGCAGGCCGTTCAAATAGCTTCCTTCCTAAGGGTTTGCATTTGGCCTTTCCCAACTGCCTATGTGGTTATTGGTGTGTCAAACCCTTTTGCTTTTACTACGAGTGGAAAATTCACTGATTAAATAGAGACAATTATGGAGAAACTGTTTCTGATCCTAACTTTATTGTACAGATAATCACAAGTTAGGCTGATTCAAAGTTTCCTTTTTAATCTTCTTCACTTCCTCCTTCCTCTGCTGTCTATATCTTTTTTTCTCATACACAGTCATCTGTCACATAACAATGGCCTGCATATATGACAGTGTTCCCATAAAATTATATCACTGGGTGAAGTGACACCACTGAAACTTTCTAACAGTATATTTCTCGGAAGGTATCTGTGTCACCAAATGATACATGACAGGCATAGTAACGATTATAGAATAAATGAAAGCACGTGAGTTAGTTTTCCATCGCTATGAAAAAATACCCGAGACAGTAAGGTTTCAAGGGAGTCTGTTTGAATGTTCCTGTGCCTGACTGCTTAGCCTCATTGCCTTTGGGCCTAGGGTGAGGCAGTGCCTCAAGGAAGGAGGACATAGCTGGTTAGATTCCTTACCACTAGCAACCAAAGAGTGAGACAGGAAGGGGCTGCAGTCCCAAAATCCCCTTCAACTACCTGCTCCCAATGGTTTAGTTAGCTTCACTAGGTCCCACCCTTCAAGGCTCTACCATTTCATAACTGTACCATATGCTGGTATGGTGTAGACTAAAACCCTCACACACGGGTCACTGGCCAGGTTGTAGCATGTGAGCTTTTACTGATAGGAGGCCCTGTCAGCAATAGCTGTGGTGTGACACTAAATTCCCTCCCTACATACCTGGACAGTGCATCTTACTTTGGTTCCATTTCGCTGAGTAACTGTGGCCAGCTCACTCTGCCTTTCCAGGTTTTCATGAAAGATGAAAATTTTCTCAGAGAAGTCCTGTGAGGTTGAACTGGGATGGTGCAGATTACAGCTGTGCACGGAGACCAAAATACTCGAGAGGCTTAGGAGGATGGGACCCCACCACATCCTGCCTATGGGGACAGTTAATCTGTGGAACTTTGCTTCCATTCGAGTTACTTTAAACACATAAACATTATGTGACATTTGAGTCTTAAACTCTTGGAGGGATTCTGGTATCAATGACGTGGACAGTGGATGTGAAAATTCTTGTGCTGTTGTGCTCCCTTCTATACTCTCATACTACCCTAAATCTCCCTCGGTTACAGAGCTTATCTCTTGGGGTTGTATCTATTTACATGTCTGTTTTCCTTCTTCAAGAACAAGGAGCCATTGTCTGTACCAACAGTACTGATATTTAATGGGTGCTCAATAAATGCTTGATAACAACACGCAATGTTTATCAAGCATCTGCTGCTTGTCACTGCCTTCCTAATAGTGATTCTTTATCAGCACAATGTCCTTCCTGTCACTGGGTTCAGGGGTGTGGAGTACCGGCTGAGTCTGTGTAGCTGTGGAGTATCTGGGATGTGACCTGGTTTTCTCACTTGATACTTCTCCTCCTAAGTCTGTGTACCTGTAAGACGCTAGCATCCGTCATACAAAAGCTGGGTAAAATAAAGGAAACCGTACCTAAGAAAGAAATGTTATTTCCTTGATTATCTTACATATAAACAGAATTCAGCTATGCAGAAATAAATATATTTGGCATTTTCATCCTGTGGGTGGTATTTTTATGGTGGAATTCTGTACTGTAAATGAATTCATAGATTCATAGCTCCTTTTTACTTTTAGCATACCATAATCATTTTAATGACAAAAATATCCTTACATAAATGGATGGATTATTATTTACCCAAACATCCTCCCATAATTGGACACTGTATTTTTCCTTCCAGTTTTATATGATTCTGTAATTAACATTTTCATCCATAAATCTTTTGTGCGTATTATATTTCTCTGTGGCTTGCAGAAGAGGATATTATTGATATTTTTGATGCGCATAGCCAAAATGCTGTCTACAGAGTTGAGATTAATTTATACCCCACCAGCAGGGGCTGAGCAGGCTTAGACATGGGGAGAGACTTGAAAGAAAGCCTGTGTTCTGCCTGAGGAGAAGACAGAACCAGGAAGCAGAACTCAAGGAATGCTGGCCTTTCACACACACACACACACACACACACACACACACACACACACACCCACACACACAACATCACCCCTGGCTCTTTAACACCCTGGCTCTCTGTAGGCTTATAAGTGGGTGTAGCAGGCTGCTCAAAGCAGAAGTGGGTTTGTCTGTCTCCGGCTGCACATCCATTTTGGTTTAAGTACCGGAACTGCTCCCGTCCTGCTAAGTGTGGGAAGGCATTAGACTTTAGCCCAACACTGGGGTGGGGTGATGTCAGAATGTCAGACCAAAGAATAATAAGGTACCTTTCAAAGATAGAGAATCCCATCCGGAAAACATCCTTAGAGTCCCGCCCCCGCCCCCAACACACACCCTGCCACACACAGAGAGACACACAAACATGCACAGACATGCAGACATACTGACATGCACAGACACACAGACGTGGCGGTGTAGGGAAGCAGTGTCAGTTAGTTTGGGAACAGTTTAAAACTCAACCGATCAAAGATATTTACTTGGCCTCTCCCCGCCTCCCCAGGGGGTGGTGGTGGATTTCTGGGCCTGCGTTCTTAGCTTTGGCACACGGCAGTGATTTTTAGGGCCCCCCCGATGCAGTCTTTTCATTAATACCTGGGAGGCTGTGTAGCCTATGGCACTCCGGTATAAGAATTAGAAATTAGAAATATATAATTTGTCAGGTGCCTAACTTCATATCTTGGAAGATCCCAGTTTTAATTATCTAAGAGAAGCCTTTTCTCCTCTCTGCCTTTACCTTAGACTTCAGGGCCGTGGGTTGGATTTTTCTATCCCTTCCGACCTCTGATTTCCTCTTCTTAGCAATTATATCTTGACTGCAGGGCACCCAGATTTCCCTCCCAATACATTCAGGGGCTCCATTTTTATTATTTGTCTTTGCAATAACTATATTCACTTGTTTATAACTCCTGGGATCTTAAGTCCCAACCAGCAAACATACTTGCCTGTCACCTTTATCAAAATGAGGGCCCTGCCCATGCCGGCCCAGCAGACCTGGTCACACCCAAGGACAGCAGTGGAAACCTTAACAAAATCACCCTCTGTAACAAAAGGAACCAGAATTCATTGAGGGGAAATGGCTAGCAGGTATGGAAAAGTGTGCGTTTGGGCAGACAACCCTATGATCAACAGCATGGGTTTGGAATCAGATAAACCTAAATCAGAGGGCCAGCTGCTGGCTCCAATCAACAAATCCACAAACTTGGCAATGTTCCCCAGGTCTTTGGTTACATCATCTGCAAAGTGGGGACAATGACATTTACCCAGTTGGGTGGATGGAAGGATTAGAACTGGTAAATTACATAGATGGTTCAGGGCAAGCCTTGGCCTGTGTGCGCTGGGAGTTATTTTATAATCTTCCTTATTAGTTTGACTCAGACTTTCTCACCTGGCTTATCTTTGACAGTATACGTATATTTTTTCCTTTATAAATGCAGATTCTATTTTGTGGTAGTGATAACAGGAAAGTGAGGAGAAATCTTTCCACAGCAGGCTGTTAATGTGGCGACGAGAATCCTGTGTTCCACATAGTTCTTGAACTTTCGCTGTTGTTTGAGAAACAGTATTTTCCATTGTTCCTCTGGTAGTGTTTGACTGTGGGGTTAACTTTTCCTATATGGACAGAGAGTAACATGGAGACTCTGGAGGGAATGTTGGTGGAGAAGAAAACAGCTCAGACGTACCTACATAAGTATGTACGTACATCTCGTATGTATCAGGTGTGAGACGGGGTGGCTGGAGCCAGTGCCTGGAGCTGCTGGCCAGACGCCTGACTAAGAGCTTGGGCACACTCCATACATGATCTCCGGTGGCGCCTAGTATAAAAACAATAAAATATTAATAACTGGAGAAGGCAGCTTTACCGAAGACACACCATGTTGACATGGGCAGTGCCATATTTACAGCAGTTCTGTGAGATGTAATTTGAGGCATATAGTAACAAAATGCTGGTCCCAAATCTATGGTGTGCTTGATTCAAATTGACTATTGCAGTCTAACGTGTCTCCTTGAATCTTACCTTCCATCGCTCTAGTTCCCTTGCACAATTTTCCCCCTTCCCTTTTCTTCCGTGATCGATTTCCTACTTCACAAAACACCGAATCCCTCAAAGGCTGGCTTTTCAATAGAGAGCAAAGCATCCCGTGCTCCTATTGTTTATGGAATGGGGAAAAGCAAGACACCTTTAAAGCGAGCCGTGATTCCCTGTGGGCTTTTAAGACCCTCATTAGGTTTTTTGGGTATGCAGTCGTTTTAATAGATTGTCCATCCACCCACTTCATGGAGAATTGTGAATCTGCGCTGGAACCTGGTGCCTCAGGTTAGGTGTCTGAATGTCCTTTGGGCAACCAGAAGAAGGACCTCTGCTTGTCTGTTGCAAGTAGTAAAGTGAACTCGTTCTTACTGGCAGATTCTCTACAAGCTGAGATGGAAATAGAGAAGTTTTTTTTTTTTTACAAATTTGGCCCAATATGATTTTTTTCAGTACTTGATGGCAGGTTCCGGGTATGAATGGGGAGGCAGGGGTTGGGGTTGGGTTGGGGGTAGAATCCATCTGGATTGGAAACTTCTGGAAAAAGGAGTCGATGTGAAATGTGTCATAGTCATCTTCAATGGTTCAGATTAGCAGGAGAGACCACTAAGGTTCTGCATAAGAAGAATGCAACTTTGGGAAACAATTGCTTGCTCCTCAGTTGATGTCTAAAGGTGGAAAGGTCATGGGAAAACTGGAAAATATTACATCACTCACTGAGTGGTTTCTGCATTGCATGGTCAGTGTCTAAGTTCCTGTTGGGTGAGCCACTGAAAATTTTCAGCACCTCACTATAATACCTGTGTGTGTGTGTGTGTGTGTGTGTGTGTGTGTGTGTGTGTATGCAAGTGTGTATGAGTGTGTACAAGTGTGTGTATGTGAATGCACATGCACATGTGCACTTGTGTGTATGCCTGCACATGCATGCATGTGTATGTGCACGTGTGTATACATGTACACAAACATGCATGTAAGTACATACATGTTTATTAAGGGAAAATTTACACTAGGTTTAGCCACTGAGAATGGACAAGTCAGTGACCCTTAATATGGTCCCAGCTTGTGGCTCCCCCTCCATCTGGTTTTAGAGCATTTCCATCACCCCCAGAAGAAACTGCACGTCCTTTGCTTTAGTCCCCCATGGCTGCTGTGACAAAACACTAAACCTAAGGACTTCAAATAACAGAAAGTTGTCATCTCATAGCCCTTCAGGCAGAAGGAACCACAGCTACCGCAGGACCAGACCTCCATTGAGGCTGAGTGGAGTCTCCATGCACCTCTGTCTTGTTTCCAGCACAGACAGCAGACTTGGTTCCATCGCCAATGCCTCGTCTTAAAGCAACTGCCCTGTGGATGTGCTCACTGTCACCCCTGTGTCCATCTTTGTGTTCAAGTCCCTGCTTCCCTAAAGGATGCCAGCCATACTGGATTGGGGACCATCTTTGACCCTCTCTAGAAGTTATGACTCTCAACTCTTCGGGTCTACAACTTTTACCTTTCTCTGGGGGACCTAATCCAACCTATTGACTCATTAAGCCATTAGGGCATCCCTCTTGTTTCCTACCTTCCCCTCCTTTGGTCCTCTCCAGTCTGACTCCAGTTTCTCTGGATTCACCTCTGTCGTTCATTCCTTATAGATGACCTCATCTGACGTGTGACCTTTTGCATGTGCTGTCTCTCATTCAGCCCGACAACGGCTATTGCTGCTTTATTCCTTTCCTTTTAAACTTCGTCCCACTTATCATGGCTGAATCCTACCGTACTTAATTTCCACATGAAGAGACTGCTGCACACAAAGCTTAAATAGCATGTCCAACAGCAAAGGATGAGCTTTCAGAAGGCCAGTGAACATGTACCTGTGTTTTAGGGAAACAGAGAGAAGGGGGCACTAGATAGAGTGGCTGAGCAACAAGAAGATGAAGGTGAAGTGAGGGAATGAGTCCAGAGTACCTTAGGGATGATGTCTAAGTCTCAAGGTCAATGCCAAGCTGTTAACCTGCAGGTACCATGCAATGTTCTTCTCCATTCTTCTTAGGCCTACAGAATGTTCTCCCTCAAATTTCCTGTCTCTATGAGCCATGCTTTTGGGGGAGCAGCAGGTTGTCTAAAGTAGAGACAGGCACTTGGAGATGATCAGAAAAACATAAGTTCCTGGACATTTTATGACATCATGGATGTCTGATGAAGCTATTTATTCATTCATTTCCCAAGGGAAAGTGGGATCTGGGAGAGGAGAGAAGGTCTGATGCAGCCAAAGTGACCCTCTCCCCATGACAACCGTAGCTAGCTGTATCCTTTGGTTCCCTTTCCACCAAAAGATGCCAAAACTGCTTCTATGCCAGGTCAATTCCAGGGAAGTCTAAGTATTTAAACAATTGTGCAATCAATTTGCCAAGCTGGAGAGAGGTGGCTACCTACAACGTAAGTTAAAACCAGATTGGAGGACTTATAAGAACTCCTCTGAAGAGAGAGGACTGCACATTGATGTTTTACAGTTGCCATAGCGAGACACATAGAATGGGAGGCTTAAACCTATAGCAATGTATCCCTTCAGCCCTGCAGAGGTTAGGCAGGATGCTGGCCCAATTCACTGTTTCTGGAGGGCTCAGAGGGGACTCTGTGTCATTTGTCCAAGGCCATGTATCAGTCTGGGTTCTCTAGAGGAACAGAGGCAGTAAAGTGAGGAAGTGTGAGAGCGGACACTTACAGGGCTTGACCAGTCACAGGTTTTTGTACAGAGGAAGGCTGGAACCAGTGTGCAGGTGACGGGGGTGGCTATACTTACTTATGTGAATAATCTCATACATGTAGATATCTTACTTATGTAGACAATTTATGTAGCTATTATGTAGATATTGATGTAGATGCACCCTCCTTGTTTTGTCTTCATGAGTGAACGACTGAGTATATGTGCGTCTACATGTTCATGTGTGCATGTGCACGGAGGGCCAGAAGTTAAAGTTGGATGTCTTCCTCTCTCATTCTTTACCTTACGTTTTGGACAAAATCTCTCACTGACCTTCGGGGATTCGACCCTCTTCTCTTTCGAAGTTCTGCATTTACAGACATGCGGTCATGCTCAGCTGTGGATACTGGAGTTGCAAACTCGTCTCCTCAGATTGCTTCACCAACAAAGCCATCTCTTCAGCCAACAGAGCCAGCTATCTCTTCATCCCCATCCCTCTTGTGATCTTTTTTACAACAAACACAAACACAGACTCTTTCAGCTAAAAACAAAGAATACCTATCTAATAAAACCTTAAGTCCCAAATAAACAACTCTCAAAAATGTGGATGTGACTCTTGCCCGTGTGCTTGTTGTGTCATTTGGCACGGAGAGGGGTCGTAGCGACATATGGACCGTGTGTAAACTCGGAAGACAAAATCTTTTTTCTAAAAAAAAAGTTATTCAAAAATTAGTTTTAATACGTGTCAATATGTTTATATGCCATTCTGGGAGGTATGAAGATTTTCTCATTGAAAAAGACATGACTATTATTCCACATTAGTTTGGCTTACATTATTTTTTCTGCTGCTAGGTCAAGATAGCGCCATTGATCAAATAAGCTCCATTCACAGAACTTCACACGTGGCCAAGCCATTCTTGTTTGGATCACTTTCTTTATGAGAAAACCAATTAGTTGAAACAATGTTTTGACTTCTATTTCCCACTCAAGTCATGGGCTCGAAGTAAAGGTTTCGGAAGTTCATTCTCTCGAAGAAAGACGGTAGACAACTCTAGGCAAGTATAGCAGAGACACGCGGCACTTAATGGCTTTTGAGGGAGCACAGCAAAGCGGGAGAGAGTGTCACGACTAAGTTAAGACATCCGTGGAAAACAAACCATTTGGAGCCGGATGCAGTGTATTCATAGTTTGTAATTGCACCCGAATCAGCTGGGGGAGCCTCCTAACCGAATAGAAGCCACGGTTGACAGATATAAACATTTCTATTTATACACAGAGAAATCGAACTATAAAATATTTGTGATTGAGACGATATGGAACTGAAAACACACGCACGTGGCAGAATAAGCCTTTTTTTTTTTTTTTGCTTTTCTGCCTCCTCTTAGATTTCAGAAATGGGGGTCCTCCCTGGAAGGCTACACTGTGAACGAACCAACCCCAGCACACCACAGTGTACCAGCGTACCACAGTGTATGCTGACCCTCTTACACTTCTTTTTTTTTTTTAAATAAATGAGTTCTCTAAATATTGTTTGCATTTTGTTCTCATCAGCTGGTAATCCTTAAACAAGGATTAGCTGTGTTGTGAGCCAAAGAACTTCAGCTCTTTAAGCTTTTAGGGAAATGCAACTGTTGAAACAGAACTTCTGGTGTCTTGGGGAAGGGGAGGGGAGGGGGGAGGGGAGGGGAGTTGGGGAGGGAGGAAGTCAGCAGAAGCAGCAAAAAACCAAATTCTGTTAAAAAAAAAAAACCCAAACCAACCCACAGTGACACTTGATTCTTTTAAGCTGCTTTTAAAAAAAGGTTTCTACGTAGGAAACCAAAGGAAATGAGGAACAAATGATATCATTTAAATTTGGGATTAATGCTGCTTTGTAATAACTTTATTTATTGCTGACGCTACTTCTGCAATTAAATGAATTCTAAATTCGAACGGAACGAAACGGAGAATGCCTGTATATTTTTTTTTTTCTGCATCTAAATTTGGCAAAACTGTTCTAAAGATCACAAATAGATAGCTTCCTTGGTAAGCCCAGCCTTAGAAAACATTTGCCAGAGAAACTACGGATTTTGAATGAGAATTCCTGTGCTAGCGAAGACAGCCTGACTTAGAGCTGCAGTGGCTTTGTGGTGAGGTAGGAATGTTACAGGTCCAGAGCCTAATTGTACCTTACCTTGGGGTAGTGTAAGCCCACTAAATAGCTTATCCTTGTCCAGCCCTGTGTCAACACTAACATCCTGTGATTAGCGGATAAAAGCCTTTTGGAATCTATTAACTTAGCAGACCACAAGCTTCTACCAGCCCCAAAGCTAAGAATACCGCCAGGCAGCATTTGAAGTCACTGGGGAGGATTTCCTCGTAGGTTTCCTTGTTGGAATCCCCTGCTCTGATGTAGCTACGAATCTCCTTTCAAAATTCCTTGATTTATAACTTTTTTGTGCTCTTACTGTAAAAAAATGCCACAAAACTGCTTCTTCATTGAAGCAGTATGTTTGTGGAGCCCTGAATGTACATTCCTGGCCACGGTCACTCCCATTTGCTCCAGAATAAGCCGAAGTTCTTATTTCCTAGAGACAGGAACTGTTTCTTCCAATGACAGAGCGCAAGCAAGGGCCTGGGATGGTGGTGTGTGTCTAGCACTGTGGCGGCTGAAACAGGAGGATCACAAGTTTGGGGCTCATCCAGGAAAAAAATAAAGGAAGGAAGGAAAGAAGGATGGAAGGAAGAAAAGAAGGGGGATAGACAATGGGCTTGAGGAGATTTGGACTGAAATCTCTTCAATTTTAATAAGAGAAGTGAGAACCGAGACTGCCCTCTGTTCCGTAGGAAGAGTTCTCAGTAGAACCAATGCTTCCTCCCCGGGGCTGTGGTCCAGTGGTAGCGCTCCTTCCTAACAAGTGTGATTGCTTTGATCCTAGTACCACTCGGGGTGGTAAAAAGAGTTTTTCTTTATAAAGACGTACGGGCAGAAGAATCCAGTGAATGTCTGTAACTTCACACTTCCAGAATACACAGTTCATCTTTCAAACAGATCGTAGGTAATTTTATGAAACTTACCCATATATTGAGATATAATCTTTAAAAAAAAAAATACCAACAGCATGCTATCAGATACGGAGATGATCATACGACTCTTAGAATAGGTGATTAGGAACCAGGGATGAGATTTTACTTAACACTGTTTTAAAAATATCTAGACAAATCAATGTAAGAAACTCTAAAACTTTGGCTTTAATGTACATTGCCCTTTTACTTTTGAGAAACGATTTCCCGCTTGACAATGATTTAAGACTTAAATGATTTTATAGACCTACCATTAGTGAAACCAATTTGTCAATCTACAAATGCACCCTTAAAAATTATATAGTGTTTGTTTATTTTTCTCTCACTGTCGAAATTACCCCAGTGTGGATAATTAATTATCTCGTCATGTGGTTAAAGCAGATGTCTATTTTGAATGTTTGCTGTTTTCATTCTACTGCCTCATTGATGGCTTCTGATGGTGATTCAGTCTTCTACCCAAGACTCCCGGATGCCAAGAACTGAAAAGTACCTGCTAATGAGCATAAAATTCCTCACCTGGGAAATGAGCGAGCCTTGGGATTCACTCCACACCCTCCAGCGCTGCTTGACTTCTCCCCAGCGCAATTGTAACAGAAATGGCAGTTCCCATCTCTCCCAGGTAAACAAATGGCTTTTTAAAAGTTTATTTTCATAATTACATCGTCCACGTTATCTGCCTTTAACAAATCACTTTATCGTTTGTTTATATTCCGGTCTGTGATTCGCCCGTGGTTTAGAAGGAGAACAGAACGTAATCCCTTCAGCCTTAGTCCATACTGTCACAGATAGACTCACTAATGAGTTCATTAAGAGTCAAATGATTAGGTAATTGGTGGCTTAAATGCCTTGTATCATTCAGAGGTCCACAGTGGGTTGTGTTATAGGTAATTAAAGAACACAGGTGACATACAAAAGGCATTATTTCCCTCCTTGAATGGGAGAGAACATGGGTTCTTGCTATGCCAAAACTCACCAGTCACATGGTTCAAAAAAGAATTTGGTTTAGATAATGGCAACCACTTTTGTCTGTTGAGTGGTGTTTTTGAATGCCACCAGACACTGCTCCTGACCCTGGGGATTTAGCAGTGAATGCAGTAGCCAGTCTGTCCTTGTAGAACTTAGCTTTGCGGGGAGCACATGGCAGTGAAAATAAGCCTATCATATAATACAAGCCAGACCTGGATACACACTGAGGAAGAAAATAAGCCAAGGTAAACCAAACCAGGAGGACACAGGCACATGGGGGAGGTGCTACTTTACCTGGTCAGAAGAGTTAGGTTCAGAGTTCAGAGGGAAATGAAGAATGGTGCTAGTGTGTGTGTGAGGAAAGGGCAGGCCAAGGATGTCTGAGAGAGGGAGGGATCGGTGCGCTTGAGGGGGGATGAGGGGTCTGGGGGCGTGGCTAAGATGGGGGAAGAGTCATTCAAATGAGAGTCATGCAAATGAGAACCATGCAAATGAGAACCATGCAAATGAGAGTAATGCAAATGAGAACCATGCAAATGAAGCTAGTGGGAGTGCAGGAGGGGTGGAGAGTGAAGGACTTCTTGGAGAACATTATAGGTCAAAGACTTTAGATTTCAGCCACAGCGAGATGGGAGGCCACTGAAAAGTTCTGAGTACAAACATGATGTACGTTTCACTGGCCAAGCCTCCTTTCCGCCATAGAGAGGCAAAGCTGTGCACGTGAGGGTGAAGCAGAAGGCTTGGGGCAGGGGGACCAACGAGAAGGTTCCTGTAACCATTCAGACTGTAGGTGTGGAGTGGACACACTTCAGGTAGTGAGAGACTGTGGCTTCCTTATCTACTCTGAAGGAAAGATGACTGTGGTGACTTGGATGTGGCGGGGAGGGGAGGGCAGCAAAGGCATTCTGCCTGGATGGAGTGTGGGGCGGAGTTGCTGGTTATTTAACAGTGGAAGACTGGAAGAGTCTGCTTGGATGAGGTAGAGGAAGGGAGACGGAAGTTTAGCTCTGTGCTTATTAAACTGGAGATTGGCCAGGACTACCTGAGCCGAAATGCAGTGGCTGGCTACTTATCTCTCCAATCTCTTGTTAATTTATTAGTAGACTCGCGCTGTTAATATCACTCCATAACAGAATGGCTGCGCGGATTAAGAGTTAACAGGTTAAAGTGCTTTGCAAGGGCTCCTGGTACCCACTCAACCGTCATTATCGCGAGCATCTTTGATTTGTATTTTCTAAGAGAATTCATGCAGAAAGATCCATGTACTTCACTGCACTTGAGCACACAGAATCGGGGACAGAAGTGGATTTTAATCTCCCTTAATTTAAATCTTCATTTCCTGGCGGAGGCAGCCAATGGACGGGCAGGAAGTGTTCTGTCTGGTTGAGAATCCAGATCTATAGGCCAGAATTCTGGAAACCGGCGCTCCTCTCCGTACCTGACACTTCTCAGATCCTATCACGGCTTTCTCTAAGGGTCACAATTTTGAAGGGTATTTGCTTGAAAACTCAAGATGGCTCTATATTCAGCCGGGTTTCTTCTTGTTTACTCTTCCAAGAGTTGGGGCAACTCAATCCCAGTTGACTTGAGGGACCCAGACATGCTGTGTTCTTCTTAGCAACATGAGACAGGTTGTGTTTCACATGAAAGGGGGACCTGAAAGGGTTTAACATTATGTCACCCTCACCAACCAAGCCTCAGGATCAGGGCTTCTTGCGGGGTGGGGGGTGGGGGTGTGGGGGTGGGGGGGTGGGGGGGGGGGGTGGGGGTTGGGCAGCTGACTCCTGCTACACTGTTTTCTCCTGGAGAAATATCACATGGCCAACCTTCTGATCACACAACCAAGCCTTCTTGGCCATTTGAGCCCATCAACCAAAGGGAGTGGGGGCAGATGTGTGTGCCGTAAGGCTAAACTCCTGTGAACTTGGGTGTTTCTGCTAGACTTTGAACTGTAGCATCTAAGAGGATCTGTCCCTTCTGTCTCCTCAATCTCCCTTTGTTCCCCACCCCCCAACCCCCTGGTGAGCGCTGCTCAAATCTTCCCACTCATCTCCTAATGGTGATTAAGACCTAATTTATGCTGGAGTCCTTGGGAGTCTGGTTTCTGCAAAGGGGGCTCATGGCACATCTGGAAACGGACACATTAGATGCTCTTTCATGAAGGCCTGCATTTCAGTGAGTGCTCGGAAGCCGAGAGACAGGAGGCTGCCTCGCATATCCCTGGGCCTTTAAAAAAAAAACAAAAACAAAAAACCAAAACTCTTCTCAAAGCAGGGACTATTGCCAGCAGCAAAGTTAATAAAATGACCCACCTCTTCCCTGGCCCCAGGCCATGAGAACTGGATCCAAGGAGCCAGAGACTGAAGGACGCAGACAGGATGTAATGAAGGGACTTACGACAGAAGTGTGTGGGGCTGGATGCGAGCAAGAGCGTCTGGTTCCTGTGACTCAGAAGGAAAGGCTTATCTACTGTCAGGACAAAAGGGACTTTATCCAAGTCAGGGCGTACCTGGCTTATCCCACGTAGTATTGAGGACACCAGCCACGTTCTTTGTGTTGATGGCTGTAGAGTCACGTGAGGAAAACTGGCCAGGGCGTAATAGGGGCAGATTTAATGGTTCAAGATGGCTACTGTCGGGTCAGGTGGGATGCCTAGCAACTGCCCTGGGACTGTGAACTCAGCTCACAGCCAGTAGAGGGTCTGGATGGTGGTTTAGTCCAGCAGAGCCTGGCGATCAGGAGAGAGTCGCCCAGGCTTGGATGTGGTGCCAGCCGCCTATTGAGAGAGGCCAGAGGAACTGGGTTCTGTGATGTGACAAGGTCAGACACACGTCAGCTCAGCACCTGCGAGTCTCATTCTCAGCGTCCATGTTCCTTCTGTCTTGTACAGCAGGCATGGATTTTTGTTTATAGCAGAAACATCACAAATTCTTAAGGAGCCAGCAGGATCGAAGCGGTCCCTCCTGCTATGGCCTGGAAATGTCCCTGTTTTTATTAGAAATTTAAGCTCCAACTTTATATGTTAATGGTGTTTGGAGGGAGAGCCTCTAGGAGATAATTAGGATTCCATGAGGTCATGGGTGAGAGGTCCTCAGGATGACATCAGTGGCTCTGTCTCCGTGTCACCCTTCGCCATGTTACAACACACTGAGCAGACTCTCTCGCCAGATGTTGACCAGATGTCGGTGTCCTGCTCTTGGACTTCTCAGTCTTCAGACCCTTAAGGGCCAGACAAACTTCTATTACTCATAGGTTCCTTGCCTGTTAGTAGTTTGCCAGGGCAACAGGAAATGGACAAAGCTGTCCACTCAGCAAGACTTCTAGAAAAGCTATTATCTTTCTGAGGAAAAAGCCAGAATCCAGGGAAGACATTTTGACCATGAAGATAAAAGTCCCAAGCTAAGTGTGGCAAGGGAGAAAGTTACAGGGAGCCGGGGACTTGGTTGACCTTCCAGACGCGCTCTATTAGTGCTACCCAGAGATCTGTTGAGAGATAACAAGCAGGTATCCCCGTGTGCTAGGAGTACTTCTCAATGATGGCCGTGACACAAGGTGAGAGTTCCATTTGTGTGGCGGGTAGACTCAGAAATAGCACAAAAGCTCGCCTCTCCAAAATGAGGAAGATGCTTTCTTTCCTACCTGAGTCTGGGAAGACCTTCAACGAATTATGTCATTATTAAGCACTCTGTGGAATCACATGGTGGCTGTTGGGGACTACCGGACATTGTCTATCTCGAGGAAGGAAAAATAGATGGTTTGGTGGGGTAGGTAGGTAAAGTACAAAGATTTGGAGAGGAAGGCAGTTAGCTCTCAGGAATAATGAACAAGCCCAGAGGTGGGGAATCTGAGAGCAGAACTGTGGAGTCCCCAGAGAACAAAGCCTCCCCAAAAAAGGCCGTCTTCAGCTAAATTTTCTCAAGTGTTCCCTGCCAAGGTGAGAAAGAAAGGTTCGTGTGTGGAAGGGTTGGTGTGCAAGTAGATGTATTTGAGTGGCTGACACTGGCGAAGAATGAGGATCCTAAGTAAGGCTGCAGGTAGGTCCCCACATATGCATCATGAAGAGGGATGGACGGACGGATGAATTTGCATCTGTGTGTGTCATGCTGGATATTGGGCAATTGGTAGTTGTTGGAATAATAATACATTCAATATAAACAAAAATTCCAATTTTCTCATCCCCTCTCTACTCTGTTAGATCACGTCTAGCTAAGTGATACAGGGTGTCTCTCTGGTATAAGGAAGAGAATCTAAAACTGGTGCTGATGGAGATAGCTCTGTGAATATACTAGAAGCCACTGAGTAAGCTACTTCAAATGGGTAACTTGTATAGTGTTTTGGCTTGAGTGTGAAGCGTTCCCCACGGCCTCATGTGTTAAAATCCTTGGTCCCTGCTGTGGTGGCACTGTTTTGGAGTCTTGACCTCATGGAGCCTATGGTGGGATCTGAGGGTGACAGACTGGCTCCATTTCTGGCCTAAGCTCTCTGCTTCCTGATCCACTGAGATGTGAGCTAATGGCCTCCTGCCCTGTTGCCATGGGCCCAGCTGCCTTTAGTAGTCACGATGGAATGGAACGCCCCCTCTCGAACCACGAACCCAAATCCTTCATTAAGTTGCCTCTTGTGTGGTATTTGCTCCTAGTGACAGGAGAGAAACGAAGCCAATACACACAGCATTTCAACTACAGTGCAGCAAAGCTATGAGGAAAAAAATAGTGCCTTGTCGTTTCGTCATTAGCACCAGGACAAAGGTTCTGGAGGCGATTTCTGCCTGGCTCGTACGCTGGTGTGCCGGTGTGCATCCCTGCCCAGGAGCATCCTGAGCCCTATCCCGGGAACTATCTCCTCCCAGCTGTGGTGAGTGACCTGTTTCAGGGTTGCCGTGAGTCTGTCCCTTCTCCATTACCTGGCCGAATCCCAGATCTGGTCCTATGAAGTTAAGTTCCACTGACATCTCCCTGATAAACGCTTCCCTCGAGATGGAAGTCCCTACCCTGTCACTTCATCAAGTTGCTCTCATTCTCTCTGAGGCTACTGGCAACGTGAGGGTAGGAAATCATGAAGTATTTGATTTCTCTCCAGTCACAAATGTCCCAGGGACTATGCTCACAGGGAATAATTTTCACTGTTAACATTACTTAGCACTGCCTATGTGGAGTGACAGTCCAAAAACCAAGCTGATGACGTCATCATCGCGTTTGCATTTTCCCCAGTTCTTGCTTTGCACTAGGGATAACCACTGTCATGCTTCCTGCTTTAGTGTGCCTTTACGGCCATGCCTTGCCTGTGGGATGTACTTTGTAAGTGAGCCAGGGTGGCAGGATGCTGGGGTCAGGC
Source organism: Rattus rattus (assembly GCF_011064425.1). NCBI lineage: Eukaryota > Metazoa > Chordata > Mammalia > Rodentia > Muridae > Rattus > Rattus rattus. Next base: position 63,268,576 of record NC_046167.1, on the reverse strand, counting down.
AAAGGCTGAGGAGAATATCCTGCTCCAAGTGAAAGAAGCCGCCAGAACTCAGAGACATTTAATAGATCATGCTAGGAAGAGAAAACTATGGACCTGTAGGAGTTGAGAAGCAATGGAAGGAAGCAGAGTCTATGTAATAAGTTCCGAGATCTGTAAGTTAGGTCAGAGGGTTTGCGATGATGTCTTAGTGAGCCTAGCTGTTTATCAATAATCTTTGGCTGGGTGGCTATGGTGGTTTGAATAGAGATAGCCTCCATAGGTCCATGTTTTTGAATAATTGGTCCCCAGTTGGTGGTGCTATTTGGGGAGGCGTGGCCTTACTGGAGGAAGTATGCCTCTGGAAGTGGGGGTTAAGAGTTCAAAGACTTACATCATCGCTCGCTATTCACTTCCTCTCCATGTTTGCAGTTCAGATGAGAGCTCGCAGTGTGCTGCTCTGGCCTACCTGTTGCCGTGCCTCTCTGCTGTGATGGTGATGGACACATCACTTTCCCCTCTCAACTGCCTTGGCTTGTGTTAACCCAAGTCTAGGAGAAGGAAGCTCACTGGATGGTGTGAGGAGGATGGGATGTGAAATGGCCGCTGTATTGTTTTTAATCTCTTCATGACAATAATCTGGGGTTCTGTATTGTCAGCGTATTAGAGGATGTCATTGAGAAATAAAAACAACCTGGCCCCTGGCTTTATCATCATTTATATATCATATACAATTTTAATTATTAAAATTGTATATGATGCAAATGGTCTTTTTTTCCTTCCCTTTCTCCCTCTTCCTTCTTGTAGGCAGAGTTCTGACAATGTAGTTCAGTCTGGCCTGGGACTTGGTATAGCCCAGGCTGGCTTCTAACTCACAACAGGTCTCCCAAAGTACTGGGATTAAATATGTGAGACACCACACCACCTTCTGATCTTTATTATCAAAGAAAATGCCTTTATTTCTGTCTTAGGGTTTTACTGCTGTGAACAGGCACCATGACCAAAGCAACTCTTATAAGGACAACATTTAATTGGGGCTGGCTTACAGGGTCAGAGGTTCAGTCCATTATCATCAAGGCAGGAACATGGCAGTGTTCAGGCAGGCATGGTGCAGGAGGAGCTGAGAGTTCTATATCTTCATCTGAAGACTGCTGTAAGAATACTGACTTCCATGTAGCTAGGATGTGGGTCTTAAAGCCCACACCCACAGTGACACACTTACCCCAACAAGGTCACACCTTCCAATAGTGCCACTTCCTGGGCTGAGCATAGACAAACCATAACAGTTTCCCAAAAGGTTTCATCAAGCTGTTACTCTTCATGTGTCCTGTGGCTTGTCACCCTCATAGACACTTCCCCGCAGAAGTCTTTGCCTATGGGTGCTATTTTCCTACAGGCAAGGTTGGCACACATCCACTAGTGCTATGTTTGTAAAGGAGGAAAAGCCTAGAAGGCTCTCATGTTGGCTGGAGGATCATCTACCAATTCTAGCATCTCCATGCCTTTCTGTTCTCCAGCTCTGATCTATTTAGAAATCTCAGGATTGCACTTTCAAGACCATCTATCCCCACCTACCGATTAAGAAAGCAAAATGTTCACTGCTTACTTTCAAATTTTCCCATTTGCTTTACTCACATCAAAAAACCACTCTCTTGAAGGCCTCAGTTTTCCTATGTGTAATATATAACTCATAAAATCCCCTTCTTAGAGAAAAATATAATGTTTTTGGGATATTTGTGTCTTAAGAAAATGTGTGAGCCTCCTTAGGACAGAAATGGTAACCACTAAATACCACTTACAGGAATCTCCTTGAAGAAGTGACTGGTTCCAACTGAGGACAGTAAGCACATGGGGATGAGATTAGAGCATCTAGTTAGTTCTGAATACAAGCAATCTTTGCAAAGAAGGCTAGGGTGCCTGGGCACATCAGGAAGATTCAGGGACTGACCAGGTAGGCTGCACTCTTCAGACAGGATAGTTTAGGCACCAGTAGCTATCAGACCAAGGGAAGCATGTCTAGTTGACATGTTGCCATTCCAAGTTGAGTGATTCTTAAAAGAAAATGAAGTCCATTGCTTACTACCAGAAGAACTGAGGGAACTGCCTCATTATTTTGGAAACTGGCTAGTGAAAGTTGAAGCATTTACTGACATTTTCCACATGAGTTCTACCTCAGGGAAACCAAATAGTTGGGCACGAAGGTTTTCCTTTATATGATTATTCTGGTTAATAAATAAAACATGAACGATGGATGGCCTTAGAATAGAATGTTTTACAACCCCACGAGAGTAAATAGATCCAGCCCAAAGTTTCTCAGCTTTGCACTATTGACACTGCATTATTCTTTATTATAGGGCATTTAGTAGAGCTCCAGATCCTTCTCCACGAGATTCCTGAAACATCCCTTTGTCCATGGTGATCAAAACCATAAACATTGCCATGCGTCCTGAGAGGACAAGATCACCCCAATCCAAAATATTGATTATCTAGGCAATAGTCATCAGATTTTACTGATATTATAAAAGGGACAACAAGTCTTTATGGCTGTATGTGCTATTGTAATCCTTGGAAGAAACATAGCCAAATAGCATCCCCAAACCTTCAGAGTGATCTGAACAAAGCATCTATAGTGGTGGCTTTTCTCATCATTGTGACCAAGACTTATCAAGGAACTACTTAAGGGAGGAAGGATTTATTGTGGCCCGGTCCATCATGGTTAATGTACAGAACAGGAGTACCATGGCTGTGGCAGCAGGACCATAAGGCTGCTTTCCCATATGTCCACACATCAGAACGTATGGATCTTGGAATATGCACACCCACATGGCTCCCTGTTTTCCCTTTTCTACTCAATCCAAGCATGACGAGACCACCCACATTCATGTTGGGTCTTTCTCCATCAACAGCTTTTCCTTAAAATCACCCTCACAGCCTAGACCATAGGTGCGCCCTTCAGGCAATTCTAAACCCAATTAAACAAGTGTGTAATACTGTGATCACATGGGCCTCTCAAAGCAAGCTTGGTTATACTGGTTTTTTTTTTTTTAATTTAACAGTGTCTAGTTTATTCCTACCAAGATAGCCACTGTCCAGGAAAACCCTGGCCAGGAAAGGGTTATATCTGTGTATATCAGTCAAGTGAGTCACAGAGGAAGAAATTCAACAAGATCCACGATGTTATAAAAGCAGGGCACAACTCACAGATCCTAGAGAGGGGAGGGCAACTTGCTTCATAGGGTCTGTGGAGAGGAGGAGCCATCAGTCACACACATGTTCAACTAGCAAGGAGAGGAAGAGAGAGAGAGAGAGAGAGAGAGAGAGAGAGAGAGAGAGAGAGAGAGAGGAAAGGAGGGAGAAAAGAAAAGGGGGAAGGGAGAAAGGAGAGGAGAATGAACTAATTTATTATTAACTAGTGTCTAGTAGATTCCTAGCAGAATTCCTAAGAGGAGTTCTAGTTGGTGGGTTCTAGGCAGACATGTTCATCCTGCAGCCCATGGGCCACATCGGACCCACATAGCTGTGAATTATAAACTTACTTAAAGCGTGAGATTATGCTTAAAAGTTTTTTCAATTATGTAATTCTTGAATATGAGCTTTCTGTATAAATATGTTGTGATCTAATATCAGAATGTTGGACACACCTAGTAGGGTAAGCCATAGTGAGTTCCATGAAGACGTAATTTTGTCTCTGAGGGGGTCACTGCAGCATACCTGAGACACACATGAGGCATGCGGTCAGTGGACAGCAAGTGTATTGTGGGCAGCTGTCTTATAGGTTGAACAGGGCAACTACCCAGTTGATCCCTTTGGGGAACCAAGCAAAGAACTGGAAACTGTCGAAATGAGTGTTGTTTCTAGAATCACAAAGGCTAATTTATACTCAAAACAATACTGAGGCAATGACAACGTGAAAGAACTCGAGACAGCCATGACTTCCAATATGTAAAGACTTACTTTATTCTTTCAAATGACATACATATGTGTCTCTGTGTGTTGGTGTGTACACACATGTGTGAGTGCAGGTGCATGTAGGGATTGGATACTCAGGAGTTACAGGCAGCTGTGAGCTCCTGGTGTGGACACGAGGAACTGAACTCTGGTCCCCTGTAAGAGTTGAAGCACTCTCAACCGCTAAACCATCTCCATCTCCCATAATATAAAGTTTAAAGTGCACATGCATCCTCTGAGGAAGTCCCGCCATGACTAGCCGGTTCCTTTCACCTGCTCCGCTAGCCTTGTCTCACTGTGCTGGCTTGGACCCCATTAGCAGTATTGCAGTCCATCTTCCACCCTGGAGCTCGGCCTGCAAATGGGTACTCAGAGTTAGTGGAGATGAAAAGTAGGGTCAGGCTCCATCCTGGTGTTAATTAGCTATTAATCATCGTGAGTAATGGATTAACTGATTCACGATTTTCATAAATTTGTCAGCTCTTCAGTTAATGAAGAGCCTCGTGTGGCACCCTTTGACCTCTATCTTCCTGTTGCTGGATTAGCTGGCCTCCTCTGCACATTGCAGGCTTGGCTGTGCGAGGTATGACAGCTGCTCAGATTTGGAACTTGCTGTGCCTGGAATAGAAGGCAGAGAGTGTTGGGAACCCAGCGATGCAGACAGGAAGCCAGTGAATTAATGACACATATGTACTTCCGTCACACAGAAAGGTACCCGGTATCTTGCATCAAGATAATGGCTTTGAAGACTTAACCTATGTCCTTCCTCTCCGTCTCTGCAGCCCCCCTCACTCCTTTATTCCTCCTGGCTCTTCTCTTTCTGAAAGCAGTCAGGCTATCCGGCTGTTTGTTGCCTCAGGGGACAGATGTAGTAGGGTTGAAAGCCAACATCGGGCCTGGCATATTTTGCTGACTTATCCTTGTTTCAAAGGTCTGTGCCCACAGGGAGAAATGTCAGGCATCAGACTTGTTCCCTACAGCCCACCCTTACCTTCAAATCTCTATGACAATTCCTTGAGGTTAAGCAAGGAGGAAAGACACTGGGATGATCTCATGCAGAGAAGGGGCTTCTGCCTCCTCCCTTCAGGGGCAGGCTGACAGGGCTTCATCCAAGACTTCCATGCTCCAGGGTGTTCCTGGCCAGAGATAGAAAGAAAATTAAGGAGACATGGGAAAGGAAGGATCCATTCAATCTGAAGACTCCTCTGACCAGCTGCCAATCAATAACTCCAGTGTAATTAACATTTGCCTCAGACATGGTATCCCCTTTATATGAGGAAGAATATTAAAGTAGCAGTGACCCATACTTAGACCCTGTGGCCTTTTTCCTTTTCAAGGTATTTTCTGGGACTCTCAACAGACAAGACAAAAACTTTTGTTTACAGTAAAGATATCTTAGCTTCCCATGTGAGCCTTGTGAGCTGGAGTTTCACCTCATCCGTTATCCTATAGGGCACTAGGGAATACCCCAGGGCCTCTTCCTTAGTGCCCTTTAAGATAAAGCATCAAGGCAGAGCTGTTTCCAAGATGGACGCCAGAGGCCTTGGGTCGCAGCTGAAGGACAGGATTCCAGTTGCAGAACTCTCAGCCAGTGGACCCTTTGAGAGTCATGATCTTCTCCGGAAAGGGTTTTCTTGTGTGAAAAGCGAACTTTTGCCCAGTTACCCTCTTGAATTATCAGAAAAAAATTTCCAGCTCAACCAGGACAAGATGAACTTTTCCACCCTGAGGAACATCCAGGGTCTGTTTGCTCCCCTGAAGTTACAGATGGAGTTCAAGGCAGTGCAACAGGTTCAGCGCCTTCCGTTTCTCCCGAGCTCAAACCTCTCACTGGATATTTTGAGGGGCAACGATGAGACCATTGGTTTTGGGGATATTCTTAAGGATCCATCACAAAGTGAACTGATGGGCGAGCCTCACTTGATGGAATATAAGCTGGGCTTGCTGTGATGCAGGGCGCCGTGCAGGAACCACGGATGCGCTTCTCGTAGTTGCCTCTGCTGCAGTCTGATGTTCACAGCATTAAAGTACTGAGAGGGAAAAAAAAGGATAAAACATTAAGAGCCATCACAAGGGCACACATAAGAAAGCAGGACTCTCTTTGCAGAAGCCTAATACACAACGCTTCAGATCTCTATTAAAATCTCTTCTAATAAAAGCCAGCACTGCTTCTTACTGCCACATCCTGGAAGTCCTCTTCTGTGACACGCTAAGGATCCAGATTTACCTTAGGCAAGATCCCTAAAGGCTGCCGCAGGTGACAGTGTAGTGTCTTCTTACCTGCAGCTGCTGCTGAGTTCCGGAGACTGGAGATTTCTAGCAGTCAGTGGCTCGCAATGTCTCCGAGATCTAAGAACCAATGCTTGCCCTAGCAGACTCCTGCATGGCTAGAGAGTATCAAAGAACAGAGTGGCAGCCGTTTACTGATGTCGCTGCATGTAAATGTCCCACCTCAGAAATATGGAGCTGCAGGATCTGGGTAAATAAACTTGCAGTCGTTCCAGACAGAACGGAGCTGCGGTGAGTTTCAGGGCCAAGTTCTATATGGTCACTACATCCCCAGTCACCTCCATTAAGACAGCAACAGTCAGTAGCCACACATGACCACTGGGCCCCATGTTTTCCTCAACATAGCCCAGGATGCCTCTATTGGGGCTCATGTGTTTTTTTTTGTGTTGCAGACAGGAATATGGGGAAATGAAGCCTGTGCTCTGTGCCTTGCCTCTCGAGCACTCAAATTCCAAACTCTGAAGGCATGTTTGTTTGCAAGTGACTAGAAAACAATTTGAACACATTTACACAATGAAGAAAGCATCATTCTAAAGGCCTGGAATGTGGACCCAAACCTAAAACACAGGCAGAGGCAGGGCCTTGAAGACACCCAGCCCCTCTCTCATCTTTGTTCTCGTCGTGGGATCTCTTGATTGCTGAAGTCTGGTTTCTTGGCGCAGCTCCCAGTATGCTGGAATTTGATGTATGACGTTGAGTCTTTGTAAGGATGGTGTTGCGGTCACCTGCATCATCAGATCTGTCCTAGCTAGACTCACAGGATCAGGGTCTCTGGCAAAGTGACCCGGGAAAAGGAATTTTGAAAGGACTTCTAAACTTCCTCATAATTATCTGCTCTAAAGTGTGAGATCTTCTGAGAGGCAGCTTCAGACAAATGCCAGTGGTCTCTTAGCAGGCTCTCCCATCTTTCAGGGGAGGCAGAGGAGAGAAGCCAAGGATTTCCCCAGACACCACAAGACACAGGTGGGTCCTTCTGGCAGGGCGCCTGGGCACCACCATCGTGTTTATGTAAATGAAGCAACTGGTTCCCACCTTAGCTGAGCCAGGGCCTTCTGTCACCTTAACAAGCTGTGCTCACTAACTCAAGAAAATTGCATTTGCTTCATAATTACCGGTGAACCCACCAGATAACCTCACAGACTTTGGCCTTGGCTGATTCTATGCCCATTCACAGGGCAGGAAGCTGGTCCGAAATCTTCCTTAAGGTCCCCATAGTTCATCTACAGGTGGTCTCTTGGGTCATTTCTGTTTGTGAGGGCCAAAATGGATGCCTACAATATGTCCTCTGGGTGCTGGGCTGACATCCCCTCTATGATGACTTTCTGTTCAGTTGAAGAGGGCAGATGGTTAGCAGCAGATCAACCACTAACAGTTGCTGCATCTCTAAGGATTCTTTTGAGGTATTCTTCCCTCTTCTTCTCCTTCTAGAAAATGTGCAGACACAATGAGTGCTAATGAGGATCCAGCTCCCCGACTTACTGGACATAGACACGGTCATGCTCGGAATCTGGTAATGGCATCATAGACTATTCATGGGAGAAATGTGAGTGGGGAAGACAGCCGGGCCAACACCATGAATGCTTGCATGCATAAATAACTGGGAACATGCACCCCAGTCTGTCACTTGTGAATCTGTTGACACATTCACCTTCACCACAGCTGAGGCTCTAAGCATATGCCTTGTGCTCGGGGTCTCTCTAGGTCTCAGGTGCTGTGTGCCTCTCCAGCTTTGGCTCCTCGGTGCTGGAGACACTCACAGGCCCATTGGAAGAGGCAATGAGTAACAGAGAATGGAAAACCTGCCAGGTGGATTTGATGCCAAGAGAGACGCCCGAAGGCCATCACAGTTACGGGAAGATGAGAACCCACCTCATAGTGTTCGAATGTCCCCTTCCAAGAGTCTCCCAGTTTATTCACACAAAAGACCTTTTCACCCAACAGGAAGAAGTTCCTGCAAACTCTGCTTTTCTGAGACAAGACAGCCTGGTGCCCAATGCCTGGGTTTTGGAGTCAGGCCAGCATGAGCTGTAATCAAAAGTCTACTCTTCATAGGAGTTAATTTTAGTCTCTTGCCTTTCTGTGTTCTTAGCCTTTGACCTGAACCTTTAACCTCAAACCTGAAACTTTAACCTTCAATGAAGCATAAAACCCATTCACATTAAAATAGGAAAAAAAATGGCAGCGTATTCATGCACCAGGAGTTCTAGAGCTGGGAGGACGAGAAATCTGCAACACACAAATTGCAACTGTGCACGGTAATACAGGTGAGCCTCAGACACTAGCGCTGAGTGATAGGCCAGACACGAGAGTGTACATAATGTACACGGCATGTGTGCACAGTGAAAGTGTACACTGGGGTGTGTGCAGAGTGAAAATGTACACTGGGGTGTGCACAGAGTGAAAGCATGCACTTGTGTGTGCAAAGGGAAAGTGTACACCAATGTGTGTGCACAGTGAAAGTGTACACTGGGGTGTGTGCAGAGTGAAAGTATACACTTGTGTGTGCAAAGTGAAAGTGTACACCAGTGTGTGTGCAAAGTGAAAGTGTATACTGCCATATATGCAGAGTGAAAATGTACACTGGGGTGTGCACAGGGTGAAAGCATGCACTTGTGTGTGCAAAGTGAAAGTGTACACCAGTGTGTGTGCAAAGTGAAAGTGTACACTGAGGTGTGTATAGGGTAAAAGTGTATACCAGCATGTGTGCTGAGTGAAAGTGTACACCAGTATGTGTGTGCAAAGTGAAAGTGTACACCAGCGTGTGTGCACAGTGAAAGTGTACACTAGTGTGTGTGCACAGTGAAAGTGTACACTAGTGTGTGTGCAGAGTGAAAGTGTACACCACACCAGCATGTGTCCAGGGTAAAAGTGTACACTAGTATGTGTGCAAAGTGAAAACTGTGGGAACCAAACCTGCATTGTCATAAGCTGAGGGGTGGGTTACCTAATGTGCGGAGAGGGGATGGAAGTGTGGCTGTGAGACAGGAGTTAGCGCCTCTTAGACCAGAGATTCTGAATCTGTGTGTCAAGACCCCTTTGGGAGTCAAACAACCTTTTCACAGGTATTGCTTAAGACCACCAGAGCAAATGTAATGTAAATATAGATATTTGCATTACAATTCATAATACTAGCAAGATTACAGTTATGCAATAGCAATGAAAATAATCTTGTGGTTGGGGGTCGTACAACACGAGGAACTGTATTAAAGTGTCGGGGCATTAGGAAGGTTCAGAACCACTGCCTTAGACAGTAGAGCGGGGTCAATAGTGGATCATCATCTAGTCAAAAAGCACACCCGACCCCTCTGATGAATAAGCCAGTAACTCTGACTAAACCAAAGACATATGCATAGGGCGTCTGGACTCCTTACTGGCTTGGCCTTCCCATGGGTTTAAAAGTGACCAATCTCAGTGAAAATCACCTTCAGTCCTCATCCAGTTCCTGCCATAATACACAACACACACACACACACACACACACACACACACACACACACACACGTGCGAGCACACACCCTGTCAGGGCAACATGGCTGTCTTCATCCTTTGTAGTTATCCATTCAGCCCCTTCCACTCTAGGAACCCTTTCTTGCTTCTCAGATATGAGCCAATGAACTTAGAAGACACTGGCTTCCGGTGGCTTTAGCGGTGGCTGAGTTTCTGGGACTGTAGCCCCTGAGTTAAACTGGCCAAGAGCCATGAACCGTTCTGTAGTACTCACCCCACACCACAGGGCCACCCACATCCTATTGGTTTCTTGTGAGTGGTGGTTTCTTAGGTGTGTCTAGTTTGTGCAATTCACAGAATTAGGTCTTTAAAAAATTGTGTCAGTTTCTATAGAAATGTTTCTCTTCAGGAAGGTTTTAATTAGATCTTATCAGTACTAACCAAGAAAAATGTGGGGATTGATAGGCCAGTATATGTGTCAACTACTTACTACGGTCACCATTTTTACTGTCCTGTGTGGGTATTGGCAATAGGTACAGTTCCTTCTCCAAAGACCTGTCCCATCTGGGTATAGATCGAAGCTCACATTTTATATAAGATATATAAAGGGCCTGTGATTTTAATAAGAGGCAAACTCCTGAGTATCCATCCTTTTCAGAGTCTTATTTAGTGGGAGGAACAGAGGAGGGTAAATTTATCTGTGAGCATCCAGATTTGAGATGAGATAGATCTCCAAGGATGATTTTCCCTTAAAAAACCACTAATAAGAAAACAAAACCCACCCCGTGTCCCTTCACGAGTGTGTAAAAATAACTTGGCAGGCCAGTTTCTGCTGTCCTTAACTCATTTATCCCCCCGCTAGCTTTCTCTTTGGGTAAAAATAGCAACTCAATCTATTGACAGACAAGGGCTTTGCACAGTTGGAACTCCATTTGGAGCTCTTCATTGCGGATTCTCTAATACAGATGTTTGGGGCATGATGACTCCAAGCCATCCTCCTGTCAGCTCCGCAGAGAAGACAAACAGAAGCCTGATCTTGAAACCAGGGCCTCTCCATAAACCAGCTGACACGGCCCAGTGATACTTCACCCCACATAAAGATCGTAATAAACAAGCCTTACTGGTCAGCGTGCTGCTGTGACAGACTTAAATATAGCCTCGTGCTTTCTGTCCCCCTCACACGTCTGCAGCTTTCACACAAAGCAAGGCCTCAGTTCACAGAACGTAAGGAGTGTGAGCAGAGGGGAGAAGCCTCTCTCTCTAGGCCATGGTTATCTGCCCTGACGGATCCACGGTGTGAAGGCATTAAACAGCGGGCCGCATGCAGTGGGCCCTGACGTTGAAGGCCGGGTCCTCAGAACTGCAGTCTCTATGGCAGAGTCAGCATTAAGATCCTGGAGGGAAAAACCGTGGTTGTAATCTTGACCCACCAGATCTGCTCCAGCTGGCTTTCCATCTACCTCCTCCCTCTACTGCGTCTCGTGTGACTGCTTGGCCAGCTTTTTGCCGATCGACCCTGTTTCTTCTTCTACCCCTTGATCAGACTTTCTGGAGCACAACCCCAGCTCCGTGACGTGGACTGCACCCCTTAACCTTTCTTAGCTCGAGACTGCCTGTCTATAAAACAAGGAACACAGCGGACTCGCCTAGGGCTCTTATCGGGATAAGATGTGCTAATATACACAGGAGTTCTGAAAACTGTGTTTGGCCAGATTGCCGGAAGCACTCAGCAAATGACAGTGATTATTCGGTGTCTTTCTGAATTATTCAGCTCTTCCGTCCGCATGGATGTAGTCACTCATCCCGTGACAACTGGGGAGGAAAATGCACAGTCCAGGGGCTTCAGAGAGATGACCTGGATTTGGTGAATTTTAATAGAGGTTGAGTTCCTGAATTACAGGTAGACTTTAAAGACTAGTGTTTTCTTCAACAGAACTGCTGATGTTGACATTTTGGGTCCTGGTATTTATGGTAGCGAGGGCTGCCCTAGGTAGGGTAGTTAATATCACTGTTGGCTTATCTCCATTAGCTGTTAGTATGAACCCCATCCTAAATCACGACTCAGAATGTCTTCAGAAATTGTCAAATGTCTCCTGGGGACAAAAGTGTCCCTTGCCGAGAGCCACTGGGCTGTGCTAAGACTCTTCCCTAGACCTAGAGCAGCGAGACGTGAGTGAATTATGGAAAGAGGAGGAACAGGGAGCTGCCCAAAGGGCCTTCTTTAATTGCTAGTCCAAGTTCTATTATTAGGGAGAATATTCAAAATAGCAGCTTTTTAAAAATGAGAGGCTGATTTGGGCTCTCGGCTTGGAGGTTTTGGTGAGCGAGTAGCCTCATTGATTTTTTGCTTCTGGTGAGACAGCACACTGTGATGGGAGGTGGGGATGGAGGAAGGTACCTCCCTCACAGCAGGGAACCAAAAGGGGGAAGGAAAAGGAAGGGTCCCAATATCCCTTTCATATGCATGCACACTCCCTCACCCCTCAATGATGTAACTTCCTCCCATTACACGACTTCCAGCAGATTCCACCCCACCCCCAGGAATGCCAGAGGCTGGAAATCAATCCCCAGCACATGAGGATTGGAATCAGTTATCCAAACCATAGCTCCTGTCTTCTTTACACTCCTCCTGACAGCAGGAGTGGAAGGCTAGCTTCCTCCTTCACTGACCTGGGGGTACTTCCTTTTTCTTCGTGTGTGTGTGTGTGTGTGTGTGTGTGTGTGTGTGTGTGTGTGTGTGTGTGTCCCCAAGAGTGCATGGGTACCCCATCTGTGCAGATGCTGGTGGAGTCCAGCAAGTTTACTTGTAAAGCGACTGCTTCCTAAGCATTTCCACTTCACACAAGTGTGTGACAAAAGCTATACAAGAGGAAAGGTCTCCATTGTCACAGGCTGCAAAATACGACTGGATCTCTAACTGTCCTCTGCCCTTAAGTCTTTCCTGATCAAGTCACAACATTGGTAACCACAGTGAACCCATGACTTTCGGTTTGGCCTTCATTTTATTATATTCATAAGGATTTCATTTCTGTACATCTATTTTCCATTTTCACAGTTATTTTTATAAAATCATGGGGGCCAAAATGTAATAAAGAATTTCCAGTGATCGCAGAAACAGCCATTGGCTGGCGGTGGGTACCACCTTGAAATGTTCAAAATGGTTATTCTTCAGCTGACTTCTTAAGGTCTCATCTTGACATATAGAAACTGGTCAAGAGGTATCAACCTGAACGTGTGTGTGGACAAAATAAACATGCAGAGATCTGGGAGTTATGAAAGTTGAAAGGTGCGAGTAATTTTGAGGAACTGAGTTCTCAAAAGACTGACAAGGCATTATGTCATGGTACATATATGTGCCATGGAGCTGGGATTGCAGGCATGTGTCACTCATTATCTCTGGTTTATAAAATACCGGGGTTGGAACATTGGGGTTCATGCGTCCTAGCCACATACTGTACCAACTGATCTGCAGCCCTAGCCAACTTTCTTTTAAAAAACTAAACTATAACTATTTCAAAGGAAGTAGAATTTTCAAAAGTTTCCTCAGCATTCCCTGTCATCGTCCCTATAAATACACACTTGGTAATTTCTAACTTAATGGCTAGTGGGTGAAATGCAGTTAATAGCTTCTTTTGAACAAGAACACCAGGCTTAAGGATATTTTTGTACATTTTTAGATAAAAAAAATTCTTCGTACTTGGTTATGGGATACCATGTGTGTTACATATATGAATAGAAATAAATCTGTGCAGGTATGAATCGGTCGACATGTATAGATGAATGCAGAATCTATCTCTATGGTTCCATGTGAAATATAAACTTATTCAGTACTTGTTAGTCCTCCTTTGGGCCACCTTTTTCTTTTCTTTTCTTTTTTTTTTGATGGTTGGTACACATGATGCAAATGGCCTGTCCACTAGGCTTTCCTACCCCTTGGCCCTACTATGTTCCAGTCTTGCCCAGGATGTTGGTGTCCTTCAGGAGGCTAGCATTCCTAAGACCCGGAAGCCCTATTCTGGAGCAGCATGTGGCAAGGTGGGGAAGACACAGTGAGGATAGCCTATGGCAACAAAGATGCTGTGTAGGCTGGACCCAGGCCCCAATTTGGTCCAGTCTGGCCATGAGCATCAAATAGACCCCACAATGATTTTCTTTTTCTACTTGCCATGCCCTGAAAAAGGACTGAACAGCATTGATAGGAAACCAGTCCACCGCCCTCCCTTTCTCTGTATCTCCTTCGACCTTTCTTGAGTTCTTGAAGTGTCCTTCAAGCTGCCATGGATGACCATTGGCAGTAAAGAAGACCGGGTTGATTTTTCCCAATGGTTTCTTCTTGTCAGCTGGAGAGAAGAATGACATTGACTAGGTAGGGCTCCTGGGAAGCCAAGTCGACTGGATGCCATAGGGAAAGTTTAGAACCACTAGGGCTGGTCAGCAAGGAGGGGGGCTGTAGCTGAGCTCACACTACTAGCTGTAAGGAGCAGGGGCACGTGCTCCATCAGGGGCATGTTGAACTAGGTTCATGGAGGTGGGCAGAGGGGCTGGAGGCCTCCAGTTGGTATTTCTCAGAACTGTCATCTGAGGTTGGTGTTAGGGTTTGTATATGCTTGGCCCAGGAAGTGGCACTATTAGAAGGTATGGCACTGTGGGAGTAGGTGTGGCCTTGTTGGAGTGGGTGTGGCCCTGTTGGAGTAGGTGTGGCCCTGTTGGAGTAGGTGTGCCTGTTGGAGTAGGTGTGGCCCTGTTGGAGTAGGTGTGTCACTGTGAGTGTGGGCTTTAAGACCCTCATCCTAGCAGCCTGGAAGTCAGTATTCTGCTAACAGCCTCCAGAGGAAGATGTAGAACTCTCAGCTCTGCCCGCACTACGCCTGCTTGGATGCTGCCATGTTCCTGCATTGACGATACTGGACTGAACCTCTGACCTGTAAGCCAGCCCCAATTAGATGTTGTCCTTATAAGAGTTGCCTTGGTCATGGCGTCTGTTCACAGCCGTAAAACCCTAACTAAGACAGTTGGCATCGGTAAAGAGCACAATGCGCTCAGACTGGGAGGGGAAGGTTGGTTTTCCACTTTCAAGGAACTCTAAAAAGGACTTTGAGTTATATTGGCTTTCCTTGCAAAGGCTGCTAAATTTAAACATCATTGAATACCCGAGTGTGGGGAGAAACTTCATTATTTTTAAAGTTGCATTTCAAAGTACTCGTATCGCACAAAATATCGTTTCCATAGGACCTGTTCGTACATGGACACGACATCCTTTTTCATTCCTCTCTCTCCCTCCACTGATCTCATTTCCAAGACAGCTCCCCTTCTACCTTCAAACACAACAAACAAACAAACAAACAAACAAACAAACAAACAAACAAACTAAAGCCCCCTTGAGTTCCGCATCTTAGAGTAAGCATGTGGTATCTGCCTTTCTAGGTCTGGCTCATTTCTCCTAACATGATGTCTTCTAGTTCTATACATTCTCCCCTCCCCCCACCCTGAAAATGACAGCTTTGCTCTTTACAACTAAATGAAACTCCATTGGGCTCATATACCAAGTTTTTCTTAGCCACTGGCCTGTGAATGGGCTGCCAGATCGTCCACAACTTTGTTCTGGAACCCTGAGTAGGGCTGGTGAGAGAGTAAGGAAAAGACAGACACACAGACAGAGAAGCTGCGTGCATTCTGAGGAGCCGCACCAACTACCAAACAACATCCGGGAACCTCAACCTGTTTACTAGGGGGAGGAGTTGGCTAACCCCGTGGTCGAATGGTCTCAGGAAGCTACGGTTGCTAGTTTGTGCACACACCGGTCAGTCATCCCTAAACAGTTGTATTTGGGCCAGAGGAAAGCTTTGCCTCTCCGAGTCTGGTTGAAGGAGGTGAAAGCTTTAAAGTTTACCTTGAGTCAGAGGTTTTGGTCTCTAACATGGCCAGCCCATGTCAAATACACATTCATTCAGAGCTTCACTCGATGGGGACTTCACCCGCAGCCTACAATGGACACCGAGGCTGAGTCTATAACATGGTTCTGTGAACAGCGCCACAGGCAATGCAGCAGTGCAATGGCTATTCCTGGTTGTCAACTTCACCATATCTGGGATGAACTACAATCTAGAATTAGAGGAGGACTCACCTGTGATCCAGATCTCGAGGCTGGAAGACACGTTTCTAACCTGGATCTTGGCATGGAGATCTTAAGGCATAGTGGCCATGAAAAGCTTAGGCTCAGGCAAGGCAGTGCACACTTTTAATTCCAGGGGACTGAAGCAAGGAGATCTCTGAATTCCAGGTCAGCCTGGGACAAAGAAAATCCCAGATCCAGGCGTTGGTGGTACACACCTTTAATCTGGGCCACACCTTCTGCAGGTGGCCTACATAAGGACATGGGAAGAAGGAAGATTTGCTCTCCTGCTTGCATTTGCTTGCCAGCACATCTGTTGGAACCTACTTCTGCAGAAGAGCAGCTGAAACAACTAGCCTTGTGGGACTGAGCCACTACTAGACTCTTGGACTTCCCAGCCACAGCTGCCATTGTTGGGTTAGTTGGACTGCAGACTGTAAGTCATCACAATAAATGCCCTCATTCTAGAGAGACAGTCCATACGTTCTGTGACTCTAGAGAACCCTGACTAATAAAAGCAGTGTAAGCGTGTTTGTGGTCAGCTGACTTAGAATTACATCCAGGAGTAGGACAACTGGATCAATGGTAACTGGACTCGTTTATCCCCTCATCTGCAGTGTATAAGGGTTCCCTTCTCTCTGTGCAGGAGATGCTTTTAGAAGCAATGAAAACCAAGGAGTCAACCCACTCTAAGGAGGAACAAAAGAGAAAGGCATTTTTAGATGCTCAGAATGTTTGCAGCCAAGGTTTAGCTCCTTCGCTATTAGCTTAGGATGCTGTTCGCTTTAACCTTGATTTCTATCTTCCTAATCTGTCATACACATGGCGGGGGAGGGGCATCTTTCAAGACTTGTTTCTGATGACACTTGAAATGTATTTCTTTTTTTCTTAAATATTATTTTCATGCGCATGTACCTGCATGAATTTATGGGCACCGCGTGTATGTGGGAGATACCCACGGAGGGAGACAAGAAGAAGGAGTTAGGTTCTCTGGAACTACCCTGAGCCATCATGTAGGCAATGGAGACCCAAGGTGGGTCCTCTACAAGAGCAGTGGGTGCTTTTAACTACTGTGCCATCCCTCCAGCCCCATCCTTTGCATGCACTTTCACTGCATTGCTTAACCCACGGTGATGTCGGCTCACAGGTAAAGGAGCTTGCTACCCAGCCTGATCCCTGGAGACCACGTGGTGGAAGGTGAGAACTGACCACAGCTGCGTCGTCACATGGTGCAGATTCTAGGAGACCCTCTTCCCTGCTGTTGGTACCCAAATCTGCCGGTACTTATTCAAAATGATGCAGCGTTTGCTTAGAACCTGCTGTACACACCTGCCTGTGTGCTTTAAACAAGCTCTGGACCACTTGCCATACCTGACACAAAGTAAAGACCATGGGAATAACTGTTATGCTGTACTGCTTAGGGAATCCTTGGAAGAGAAAATGTGTGATGTGTTCAGTAAAAGCACATGTTCCCAACCCTTATTCTTTTAATTTTTAACTCCCTTGCTTCCGTGTGTGTGTGTGTGTGTGTGTGTGTGTGTGTGTGTGTGTGTGTGTGTGTGTTGTGTGTATGTGTGTGTTTTCATGTGTGCATGTGTGGATGTCTGAGGATAACTGTTTGGGGTTCTCTTTTTTTTACCAAGTGGGTCCCAGGGATCAAACACAGGTTACCAGTCTTTATCCATTGAGCCAGATCTCAAATATTTTTGATATAAGATTTTGTTGAATCTGTGGCTTTAGAACCTTTAGATATGGAGGGCAGACTGTGTGTTGACTGGTTAACTTTTCTTCATCACTAATGTTTAGCACAGCATGCTTGACACATAGTAGGGCTGCATATGATGCTTACTGCAAAATTAGTGTGGCTCAGTAAGGTCTGGAAAAAGAAAGAAGAGATTCTCTGAGGTAAACAGTGTACCGTGCCACCTTCCCAGAGGACACCTTTGGACAGAATTAGCCACCTGCATTTCTCTATTCTCCAAAGGTTGGATTTGCTTCCCCCACCTTCTGGGAGACTGGAAAGTGAATAAGGACTGATTTTCCTGGTGGGCATACTTACATATGTAAGCCAGCACCTTGCTGCTTCTTTGAGAGCAGCAGAAGTCATCTGTCTAGCTGACAGACATGCTCAGAGGACCTGGGAACCCATCAGATCAACTCCCATTGCCCTGGTAGAATGCGTCAGCTGCATGACTAGGCTCCTAGAAGTATCCCCCTATTCCAATTCTAATCATCGCTGAGACTGCACATTGACGTCTTTACTCAGAAGTCAACATAAGTCACCTTGGAAGCAAATGGAGAATTTGCATACCCATGTTTCCCAGCAGCTACTTCTCTAAGACAAAAGTTTGCTTCCACAAGTTTCTACCAAAGCACGGGTATAGAAACTGTCATTGAACTTTGGTGGTTATCAGTAAGTCCTTAACAGTTTCCTTACAGTTTTTCTTCCCGAGGTAATTTCTTTCTTTGAAGAGAATGATAGGGCTCTTAGGACAAAGGCTAGTTTAGAATAACTTATTCATGATGCCTGTTACATTTCAACTAAAAAGCAAAACAAAACACAAGTCATTTTGTAACCTACTATGTGCTCTTTAAGGAAAAGAGTCTCTGAGTCTCTCTACAAAATAAAATGATCTTATTTTGAGTCACAATAATCTAGGTCGTTTGCACTGACTATGCCTCCTTCTGTGCCTGTGTGCCGATGCTCAAGAGTAAAGTTACCTATGATTTGTCTCCTAAAACTGTGGAAGACTAGAGCTAAGAGAGGAACTTCTGCTGTGAGACAGAAGCTTCTCGAATCATTTGATGGACTTTTGCTTAATTTCTCTTCTTGAGAAGAAGGCTGGTCATATCTCAGCTGCACCTAGGAAGGGGGTGGAGGGACATGGAGATGGGGAGGGGAAGAAGGAGGGGGGAGAAGGAGCAGGAAGCAGGGTGAGGCATTACCCCCTCAAAGCCCATCCGCAGGGATGTACTTCCTCCATCAAGACTGCATTACCTAAAGGTTCTATAACTTCCCCAAAAGGCAACATCAGCAGGGACCAAGTGTTCAGGTACAAGAGCCTCTGGGAGATGTTTCTCGTTCAAACCACCACAGCACTCAAATTGCTTAGGAAAGCCAGGGTCCAGTCTTAGCCCAAAGGTCTGTGATCAATGAAATCGGCATGGCTTGTTGCTGTGTGTGTGAACCAGGCCCTTTCCTATTACAGCATGCTCAGCACACAGCTTTCACAAGGCGGCTCACACACAGCCCCTCATGCCTGAAGCATTAAATGCCTAAATAACTCGGCAGTGAAGGAGTGAGTTTGCCTCTTGGCCTCCGTCCAAGCTGTTGATTTGTGCACAAATTTGGAGACGGCTTTTCTGGAAGGCATCGCTTCTGTCCACGGGGGAGCAGTTTCTGACTCTGCCATGCTCTCTGCTCGGAGTCAAATGCGTTACACACCCAGTGCGGGGTCCTTACTAAATGTCTCTCCGTGTTTTCAATATTCAGACAGACATGTTCATGGTCTGGAGAAACTTCTCCATCAAGGACCCTCTTTCATCCCCAGGCTACCCCTCTTCCTCCCAACAGCATGCATTTTCCGGTTAAGCTAATTCTGTGACACATGAACAAAAAGATGACTCTGATTGGAGCTGGCACATGGGCTGTAGGTTTCTTGAGTGACAGGCCTTCCCAGGTTTTCATAGTACCAATCATGGTGTATAATTGATGATGTAGATGCAATCTCTTGACTCACTGGACTGAGAACTTCCGGGGAGCAAGAATTATGCCTCCTCGATCATTTCCTGGGACAGACACCAAGGTAATGTCCCTTTCCACAAACAACACTCAGCACAAGGTGGGGCGATTGAGTTATGTTTGAGCCTGTGACCTCTGAAGACCCCTGTATCAGAAGCTTAGGTAGCAGCCTGTGATGCTGTGTGGAGGTGGAGGAACCTGTGGAGAGTGAGGAGGAAGGGGTGCCACTGGGATTCTTAAAGGAGATCTGGGACCTCAAATGCTGTCCCTGATGCTTCCTGGCTACCAGGAGGTGAGCAGCTTGCCCCAACATTAGTTCCTACCATGATGTTCGGTCCCGTCACAAGCCCCAAAGCAATGGCCATTGCTGAAACCTTGAGCTGTGGGCTAAGTAAAGCAACCTTTCATCTTTATAAGTTGATTGCTTGGGTATTTTGTCACAGTGGCAGAAGACCATGTAATACAGCAGTTAATTGCCCTACGGTACATTGATCTAACCCTGACTTAGGGGCGAGCTGCAGCATTGGAAGGGAATGTGGTATGTTGTACACTGGCCTCCTAGGAACAATATCTATATCATAACCCCTCGAATTTCTGAACATGTAACCTTATGTAGGAAAAGAAACCTGGCAGAGGTAATCAATTTAGAGATTCCACAATATAAGATCTGAATTATCTGGGTAGTTCCTAAATCCAACAACAAATGTCTCTGCAGATACAGATGAACATAGAGAGAAGAAGAGATCACAGCAGAGCAATGGATCTCAACCTCTCTAATGCTGCAACCCTTGAATACAGTTCCTCATGTCATGGTGATCCCAACTGCAAAATTATTTTCTTTACTACTTCATAACTGTAATTTTGTGACTGTTATGAATTATGTAATATAAATATCTGTGTTTTCTGATGGTCTTAGGTGACCCCTGGGGAAAGGTCATTCATCCCCAAAGAGGTCTCAACCCACGGGTTGAGAACTGCTGGAGTAGAATGATGCAGACACAAGCAGAGACTTACAGGAGCTTCCTGATGCCAGGTAAGACAAGGAAGGGCTCTCCTCTAGAGCCTCCAGAAGAAAGGCTTTGCCCACACCTAGACTTCAGACTTGAGGATATTGGAACTTGAAGAATCCAAATTTCTACTGTTTTAGATCCCCAAGTTTATGTTAATGAGTTACAACAGCTGCAGGAGATGGACATAGAACATAACTTGCTTTCAAGAAATCCGTGAAAGCCAGGCATGTTGGCTTGCATCTCTAACCCCAGCAATCTGGAGTCAGAGGCAGGTGGATCTCCATGAGTTTAAAGCTAGTCTGGTCTACATAGTAAGCCAGGGCTGTATCGGGAGACTTTATCTCAGTCAACCAACCAACCAAATCCATGAAAACCAACGACTGAATTTGCCTCCTGACCTCTGAGAGCCAAGCTGAAGGAGCTCTGTTGAGAGTCCACTCAGGGCGTGGATTGTACTGTCGAGAAGGGATGGCTCTTAGGCTAGAGGGTCGGGAGCAGCGAGCACTTACAGTCCTCCACAATTGTGTGATCTAGACCTGCAGCACATGCTGTAGTGTGCATGTGAACAGATTACTCCAGGGCTTTCCACTTGGGGACAGAAGAGCACTTCAGAGAGGGAAGTGGGAACACAGAGGACTATCCTTTCACAAGATAGGCCTTTGAGAACCCAACCTTTGACATTTTCAAGGGTTAAAAGAGAAAGGCTTTCTCCTCCCAGTCCAGGAATAGTCAGCAAGTGGATTGGCCCAGTTGCTTCTGGAATGTCCTGTGCTGCTGCCTTAGCTTGGGATCCCTTCACCTCTCCGGGCAACTCAGCCCTTGCAGGTCGTCACAGTGAGGGTTGCAGGGAAAGGCATGCCAGGAAGATGGGACACAGCAGCCTGCCAAAGCAAGTGCATTACATCCAAATGCTTGTTCAGGATGAGGAAGAGATCCACGCTCTAATATATCAGGGTTGGACATGAGCTGTTCAGTAGCTTGCCTATGCTAAGATGCTTATACCAGAAGATGCAAACGTCATAATTTTTGTCTGTCCTTCACACACACACACACACACACACACACACACACACACACACACACACACACACACACACACACACACACTACATTAGACGTGAAAGTTGGAGGCTGCTTGCCCCTCTCGTCTTTCAGTAAAAAAGGAAAGTTGCTGGTAATCAGGCTCAGAGAAAGAAGGTGGACTTGCTGATGAGCAGAATGTGATGATGAGCCCTTCACAGGGTCAAGCCAGCCTGAGAGAAGGTGACAGGAAGCCATCATCTAGTCACCAGCACCCCTGCTGCCAAAGACCTGCTTTACTGAGAAGTGGGCAAGAACGGGAGAGTGCCTGTGTTCTCACCTACTTAAATTTCATACTTGAAGAGGATGGATGGAGCTAAGCGAATTTAATTTAATCATAACACTGACAGCTGGCTGAATGAAACGGAAGGTATTTATGTAGCTTAAAATCCGTTTATAGCTCTCATCTATCCTTTTTTTTCCTTTTTTTTTTTTTCTGAGACAGACTCAGTACATCATCTATGCAAGGCTAGAACACATGATCCTCTTGCCTCTTCCTAGGTACTGTGATTGCATGTGTATTATTAGGCCTAATGATTCCCCCTCTCCCTATCTCTCTTTCTCCCACCCCACAACTGTGTGTACATATTCATGCATGCAAATGCATGCATGTGCATGTGGAGGTCAGAGGTCAGCAATGCCGAGTGTCTTGCTCAGTCCCTTGCCCCCTTATGTTTATGAACCAGGACTCGCAGAGTCAGCTAGGCTGGCTGACCAGTAAGTCACCGGGACCCTCCCATCTCTACTTTTCCAGTCAGGATGACAGGGATGCATGGGCATATCGAGCTGGTTGGATTCTGGAGAGTGGAATTCGTTCCCCATCCTTGTGTGACCATTACACACAGCCATCTCTCCAAACCCCACCGTTTACCTCTTCAACACCCATTTATTGAATACCCACATCGTACCATGTTATAATTATGCCTACAATTAAATAGCCCCCTTTTTTATCTTTATCTTTATTACCTTGAGTATTTCTTATTTACATTTCGATTGTTATTCCCCTTCCCGGTTTCCCAGTCAACATCCCCCAACCCCTGCCCCTCCCCTTCTCTATGGGTGTTCCCCTCCCCATCCTCCCCCCATTACCACCCTCCCCCCAACAATCACATTCACTGGGGTTTCAGTCTTAGCAGGACCAAGGGCTTCCCCTTCCACTGGTGCTCTTACTAGGATATTCATTGCTACCTATGAGGTTGGAGTCCCAGGGTCAGTCCATGTATAGTCTTTGGGTAGTGGCTTAGTCCCTGGAAGCTCTGGTTGGTTGGCATTGTTGTTCATATGGGGTCTTGAGCCCCTTCAAGCTCTTCCAGTCCATTCTCTGATTCCTTCAACAGGAGTCCCATTCTCAGTTTAGTGGATTGCTGCTGGCATTCGCCTATGTATTTGCTGTATTCTGGCTGTGTCTCTCAGGAGAGATCTACATCCGGTTCGTGTCGGCCTGCACTTCTTTGCTTCATCCATCTTATCTAGTTTGGTGGCTGTATATGTATGGGCCACAGGTGGGGCAAAATAGCCCCTTTCTTATACCCCATTATGTGATACCATGTATTAATGTATTTTGAGTAACGGGGTGTGTTTGGGTGTTAAAAATGTCTCTCATAGGCTCCTGTAGTTGAACATTTGGTTCCTAGCTGTTGGCTCTGTTTTGCAAGGTTGTGGACTCTTCAGGAGCTGGTCTCTCCTCAGAGGAAATGGGTCATTGAGCACAGGCCTTGGGGTTTATAGTCTGGCCTGTCTGTTCTCTGCTTCCTGTTCTGTCAAGCTGTGAGGTGAAGACTCCCAGCTGCACATCCCTGCCACACAGGGCCACCTGCCACCATGCCTTCACCGTGGATCATATCCTTCTAAAACTGTCAGCCAAATTAAACCCTTCTTCTCTTAAGTTGCTTCTAGTTAGGTATTTGGTCACAGTAAGGAGAAAAGTGATGAATACAGAAGGATGTCAGCATTCACCATTCATTTGTTCATTCATTCATCCATCCATCCACCCACCCACCAACTGCCCCTTTAATGGCCATACTATGCCGGGCTATAATCAGGCATGGCTTTCTTAGGATTATACTCACCGTGTGTTTTCATCCTAGTTTGCCTTTGGCTGCTATGATAAAGACTGTGACCAAAAGCATCTCGAGGAGAAAAGGCTTCATTTAGTTTATATGTCCTGATCACAGTCCACCATCAAGAGAGGCCAAGGTAAGAACTCAAGCAAAACAGGAACCCGGAGGCAGGAACTGAGGCAGAGAACATGGAGGAACGCTGCTAACTGGCTTCCTCTCCACAGCTTAGTCAGTCTGCTTTCTTATACCACCCAGATCCACCTGCCCAGAACAGCACTCACCACAGTGCACTGGGCCCTCTTACATCAATTACCAACCAAGAAAACGTCCCACAGACTTGCCGACGGGCCATTGTGATGGAGGCATTTTCTCAGTTAAGGGTCTCTCTTCTCAGGTGACTCTTGCTTGTGTCACATTGACAAAACATCACCAGTACACGTGTCCCATCGCATGCTAGGCTGTTGTTTTATGTCCTAGTTTGTTGGCTGTTGGTTTAGGAGGGAGTGCAACAGAATCATTTCACATCAGCTTTGGGTGAGGGGAGCTTACCGCCGTCCAAATGTGATCCACCCAATAACCAGAAAGCAAACGCAGAGTCTTGGGATGACCGGAGACCTTGGAAGGGAGCTAACAAAGGAAGTGACACCTATGACATGATTCAGTTAAGACGTGGCACGGCAAGGAGAGTACTTCATGTCCCACACCCCACAGACAAGGCTGCCAACGTCTCATGTCCATCTCTCTGCAATGAGACATAGCTGACCCTGGGATGAGGCTGGGGTAGAGGACATTCTGGTGTTCTGCTTTCCTTAGTCACTCACCCTGCTGACGGAGGAGGCATGGCTCTTCTCTGTGACCTTCATGCAAATAAAGATAAAGGTCAATCTGTACTTCCTCCCCACCTACCTGTTTCCTTACCTTCCTTTTGATACTTCCGTTTGGTTTTGAAGATGGTGTCTTGCTATATAGCCTAGGCTAGCCTTGAATTCAATACATAGCCCAGGTTAGCTCCAATCCTATGAGCCTTTACCTCAGCTTCCCTAGCTCTGTTTGTCTTTCTCATTGTTACATCATCTTGTCAAGAATAGGAATGGTTTCTCTTTTCTTTGCACAGTGAAAGCCTGGCTTGGAACCTGGCACGGAGCCTGGTACATGAGAACCACTTATCGCATCATTGCTGAATGCAGATCTCTAAATGAGAGCTTCATGGCTTACGTAGGCTGGCCACTGCTGGGATCTCCGCTGATCTCAGGTGACAGGAGGTGGGTGATGCTGAGAGAGCTGTAGTAGGCACAAAGTCTAGGCAAGGGTGGGGTTGTATATGTCCATGTTGGTCCTGGCAGGGGGATCCTAGGTCTATCATAAACCTGAGTTGATTGAGTTGTTTATTTACCTGTGTCAGAAGATGACCATCCCTTCTTCTGCTTTGAGATATTGTCTTCCATCTGGGAGATCAACATTGGGAAGTTCCTGTGGGACCTTAGTGAACTTGCCCCTCTCTGGTCCCTGAGCAGTGTATGGGGACAGGATTTCACGACTTAAGAGAAGTCGGATAAAAGGAGGCAGAGACCACCCTACCTCTTTTCTAGTTCAAGCCCCTAATTGCACGATCAGTGATTGACCCTTAAAGCTTTCTTTCACTTCTCTGGGTTGTTATTTCGTCATCTCTTAACCTAGCACCAGAGATCGTGACATATTTTTATTTCACTGTTTCTCGGCAGACATATGGAGAAAGTACAATTTTACATGCAAGTATAAAGAGTTTTGCCTTTCAGCCCCCCCAGGCCTGTGCGCATTTGCTGGTGACACATTATTTGTCATCGTTCTCTTAGCCGTATGCCCATTGAGGGGCTTCTTTCTAAAGGGACGGAGGTAATAAATGGTGATACGCGATAGCTAAAGTGGAGATATTTGTCACAGAGCTGTGCGGCTGCTCCCAGGGCTTACCTTTTCCCCCAGTTGCAGGAGCCAGGAGCCCAGATTTCCGACTTCAGAGATGCCTGTGCTTTAATTATAAAGCCACACGTCGCTGAATGAAAATCAAACACTACCTTCTAACGTTGGAGTTAGATGTGAATTGAGTTAATTCACTCTACAGTGCGAATAACTGGTAGCAGACCCTTAGCCGAAAGCAGGACAGAGAGTGCGACAGGAGTCGGAGAAGCAGCCCTGTGGGGAAGAAGGGATAACGCCACAGAAGGAGAGAAAAATGGCGCCTCCAGGAGTAAATCCCTCCTTTTTGTCTCCTGAGGCCAACCAGAAACCAGATACAAGGTCTCGGTGCAGAGACTATCCCAGACTCCCTCGTGACTCGGGGTAATTTTCAACACCAGGACAGGACTACAAAGGTCAGACGAGACTGCCAAGGCCACGCCCGGAGTCTGGAACGGCAGTTCTCAACCTGTGGGTTTGCAAACCTCCATCTTCAAAAATATTTACATTACAATTTGTAACAGTAGCAAAGTTACAGTTCTGAAGTAGCGACGAAATTAATTTTATGGTGGGGGAGGGGGTCACCATAGCATGAGGAAGGGTGAGAACCACTGCTCTAGAGGGATTATTTTTTTAATGCAAAAAATTGTGGGGGGGGCTACGAAACATTTTACTATAGAGCACGAACATGTATACAGTTTAGCATAAACCATGCAAAGAGAAAAAAAAAAAAACTTCAATTCTAAAATCTCGTCCTCAGTTCCACAAATTTAACGGCATAAAGCACCCTTCCCACCCCTCAAGTAAAAGATTTCAAGATGGCACCCAGGGCAGACTACCCGGGGTCACTTGCAAAACTAGCAGCTGTGTTCGTTCTGAGCCGAGTTTATGTGAGAGAGGGGGCTTGGGAGACTTGCCCTCCCCGCCTCGTCTTAAGTCTTGAGGATAATGCTTCCCTGAAGAATCGGCTTGCTTTAGCCAGCTCAGAAGTGGGTTTGGAATCAGTTGCACCCTGCCTCACAGCGATCTGAGCAGCTGTGTGTCTGCACGTGCAGTAGCTGGAGTGCACGCGTGAGCACGTGTTCGAACCTGCACGCAAACTGGGAACGGGCGTGGGCTGTGCGAAGCCTGCGCTCTTGTTTCCATCTCTGACTTGCAAATGAAGCCTGTTTTCATAAACTCAGTCAGCCTGTGGGAGTGAGAGCCAGAAGATCCGAGGGAGTTTTTCCCACAATGCCTGCTGGGCCCCCGGAAGAAACAAACCTGGTGGTGCATACGGCGCGGGGAAGCCCATCTCCAGGTGAGGCCGATGAGGGTGATAAATACCATTTGCTGGCACGGGTTCCTAGGGCAGAACTGGCCACAGGAGTCGAGGTCCCCAGGACGTGAGGACCCCTTACAAAGCAGGCATTTATGAACTGGTTTGCTCTCCACTAATTAATTCCCCAGCCATTCACCAACAGTAACAATCCCTTCAATTAGAGGCCGGGGCCCTGGAAAGCCCTGGTGTTTATTGGAACTGACATCTGCATGGCCAAGTGTGACTGTGCTAATACGGAAATGCACAAAGGGAGCCAGAGTCCTCCCCCCAACCCCTGTAACTTTTAAGCAAGGATTTGGCTCTTTAAGGAGTTTTTAATTTGTGGCTTTGCACTTTGGTGGTTAGCTTGTCAGCGCGTTGCATCTGCTTCTCCTCCGTGGGCTCTGATGTGCCCTGTTCTGGGTTCTGTCATGAGCTCATGAAAGGGACCTCAGACACCCTAGGGACAGAGCCTCTGGAACTAGAGTTAAAGTCTCCTGTGAGCTGCCATGTAGGTGCTGGTAACCAAGTGTGTGTCCTCTTCGAGAGTAGAAAGTACTTGACAGCTGAGCCGTCTCTTCAGCCCTGGCTGTTGTTGTTGCTGTTGCTGTTGTTGCTGTTGTTGTTTTGTTGTTGTTGTTGCTGCTGCTGCTGTTGGCGACTTGTTTGTTTCCTGGTATTTTTAGGAAGTTGACTCTCACAATTACCCTATCCTGGATAGACACCAGGCTAGATGCTACCAGACTGATTAAAGGAGTACACTCTTGACCGCTGGGAAAGAGGATTAAACATGAGCAAATTCACAGATCTCTCTGCAAGGCAAGATTAAGACAGGCTGGCGCTAAGAGGGAGCCAGGGATAAGAGGGCAGGGATCCAGGGGAGATACAGGCAGCTGGCTTGGGCCAGCTTTGTGGAAGCCTTGGCTTCCACAGGCATTCACTAGGGGTCCAGAAAGCCAGTCTGGACACAGAAAGGGACCGGGTCATCTGAGGGCATGCACTCTGAGGTGAGGGAGGAACTCACTGTGAGGCAGAGCATAGATTTGTCCTATGTAAGAGGATAGAGCTGATCATTTAAGGCTTGGCTGACCAGAGCATTGAGTCTGCAATAATTTAGGCAGATGGAGACCAGTGGGATGCGGAAGTTACCTCAGGAGAAGCAGAGGTAAGACAGTGAGGTAAGCAAGGGGAACTAGGGCATACAACTTAAGGCTCGGCCTTGCCTTGCCCTTGTCGGACACAACGGTGGTTTGGATATGATTTGAGGATGTTCCCCAAAGTTTTGTGTGCTGACAGCTTGACCCTCAGTGCGATAGACCTTTCAGAGATGGGATCTAGTGGGAGGTAGCCAGGTCACTGGGGCACTACCCTAGGAAGAGACTGATGTAGTTCTCTTAGGGCTTAGTTACTTTCCCCAAGAGTGGATGGTTGTAGAAGCAGTGAGCCTCACAGGAACTCTCTTGCCTGTTGTTTTGCCACCATCTGCCTCACACACATTCCCATCGCGACACCACCTTCATGCTGTAGTGTAGGCAGCCGCTGTCACCCCTTTCAGCCCCCAAACCTAGGAGAAAAGTAAAGCTCTTTACATGTGCATTCCTTGACCTTGGTGTTTTGTCATAGTAACATCGAACAGGCTCAGGAGGGCTCTGAGAGCGAGGTCCCCTTTCTGCAGTCCCATCTCAGGCCAGGAAGGAGCTAAGCAGGGGACAGCAGCTTTGTGGTTAGAGTGGAGTGTTGAAAAGATGGCGAAAACTTTACGGAGGACAGACCAGAAAAGGGAGGGCTCGGATGCTAGTTTAGTTAGGAACGTACTTGCCTCGTAGGCATGGAGATCTGAATCTAGACCCCAACACCCACAGTAAAATTCGTGGGGTGTGGTGATATGCACTTGTAATCCCAGCGCTGGGGAGGCAGAGACAGGGAGATCCTGGGCTCACTGGCCACTGGCCTTACCTACTTGGTCAGTTACAGACCAAAGAGAGACTCTGTCTCAAAACCAAACCAAACAAACAAATAACAAGACAAAAACCAACATTGACAGCTCCCAAGAGGGTCTTCTACTCTTTATGTACGTATGCATTATCTTATGCACGTGCCCCTGCACACATATACACACACACACACACACACAAACTCTTATGCTCACACATACACATACTCACACATACACTCACGTACACACTCACACACACTCTCACATACACATACATACATGATCACACACAATCACATACACATACTCACACTCACACATATACTCACAATCACACAAGCACATAGATACACACACACTCACACATATACACACTCACACATACACTCACACACACACTCACACATACACACTCACATACACACATAATCACACATGATCACATACACACACTCACACTCACACATATACTCACAGTCACACACTCACATACATATACACATACTCTCACACTCACACATATACTCATTCGCACATACACTTATACACACTCACGATACACTCACATATACACACTCACATACAACCACACACATTCACACTCACACATAAACACACACACAAACATACACACACATACACATACACACTCAGACACACATACATACACTCACACACACACACATACACATATACTCACATACACACACATGCTCCCACACACTCACATACATACACATCTACTCACACACACACACTCACATGCACACAACATATATACACACACATTCAAGGAATATGCATGGGGGAAGGAGGTACAGCAAACAAGAGTTAGTACACAGAGAGAGGGTGCTGGCCCCAGACAGGATGGTTTGAAGGGCTTTAAAGGCAGTAAGCCACCCGATGGTTGATGAACATGGAGCCCTGGATGTAGAAGTTTAGTTCATCCCAGCTCTCCCGGCATAAGGACCTCGTTACAATAGACAGTCTGTTGTATTTTAAGATCCTGTGTAACACAGGATGCATGTTAACACCAGCTGACCTAGAGAAGGGACCTCAACCTAGTCTTAGACAACTCCCCAGGGGCACCAGGCTGTGAGTCCCTCTGCCCACACACCCGTCTTTCCCTGTTTTCTTTTAAGAGGCTTCCAGAACATGTATTTCTCGGATCCTCCTTGAAGCCCGAGAACTCAACTTTTTGGGTTCAATTTCACGTCGTCTTCCTATTGTATCTTGCATTGCCCAACACCCCAGCCTGGCCCTCATTCCCTTCTGTCTCCCTCTGGCACTCATGTCATTAACAAAACTCCCCAGACCCTTGCAAAGCCCCTACAGCAGAACTGTCCCAGGAGACAAATGATGGATTTAATAAGCTTCCCCCTAAATGGCCTCAATCCCTTCCAGTTGATTAGGGGGAGAAAACAACCTCGGACTGCAGGACAGTTCCCGGGCAGGAGGTGAGGGAGGGAGAAGAAAGAAAGTCTCCCAGATCCCGGGCCTCAGGGACCAAATTAAGAAAGCGGCACCATTTATTCAAAATCAGATGAATGTCAGCGGAATGTTTGTCAAACAAACTTGTCATTATTTGTCACAATTTGAGGACGTACCCGTCAGTCGTCACACTGGAGCGTGTAACAGCTATTTATAGCTGCCAGCCGAGAGTTTTAACTCATGCGGGGCCAAGGCGCCACGCGGCACAAACAGATTTATTTATAATGATTGCGCGGCTATAAATAGTTTGGTTCGGCGAGCGTCGAAGAACGGCTCTGGAACGTTCTGCCAGTGCCAGCAGCAGGAGGGCTGACAGCGGGGAGATGAATCCTGGGGTTTTTTTGTTTGTTTGTTTTGTTTTGTTTCGTTTCTCTTCTTCTTTGGGGACTCTTTCTGTATGTCCTTGGTCAGGGCACACACCCTTTCCTCAATGTCCCCTTTTGGAAGGGGAGCGGTGTTCCTCTGCGTTCCCAGGAGACGTAGAAGTTACTCACTTAATTAACATCTGCCCGGAGATCCTGCCTTGAAAGGGAGCCCAGTGCGGGGCATTGCGCCCTTTGTGCCCATTGGCGGACAATGAACTAATTACAGTCTCTTTTCTCCCGCAGGGTGGGGGGTGGGGGGGGCGGGGAGCGCGTTATCCTGTTATTCCAGGGAGCAGGCAACTCTCCAAAGGCTTGTTTATAGCTTCAGATTTAATTTGAACGGCAGCGTCCTCTCTTCCAAAATAAGAGGTTATCAGCAATGTACTAGTTTCTTATGTCAGCCGGACCCCAGCCAAGGAGCAAAGGGGGAAGGGGGGCGCAGGGGGAGGGGCCGAGGAGAGGGGCGGGAACACGTATGAATAAACTGAACACGAAAAACACAGAGGTACCTCAGTGTAAAATCCGATCATTATAGCACCTGGCACAGGGGCAATAGCTGTCCGCTAGTCAGCCTCCGCCCCTGCCCTCAAGAACACACACCCATTTATCACATCGAAAAGGCAGGTCTCATACCTCTTCCCAATTCCGTCTGCCAAAGCCTAGACTCAGCTTTTCACGCAGCTGGTCTCAATTTTATTTTGCGATTTTTTTCTTTTCTTTCTTTCTTTCTTTTTCTTTTTTTAAAGAGAAAAGGTGTGTCCATGAAAAAAGAATTTATTGGATCTTAATTTGCAAGATTAGTTCTGGTTCGTTTTATTGCTGTAATTTAATACTCATAATGATTTTCTGACACATATGTTTTAGCAGCAAGATCTACCTCCTGTTCATTTTTCATTTCAATACAGCTCGAGTAGATTAGGCTGGATGGCACGCGTCAGGGAGTGTGGCAACCCCGCGAGAAACTGGCATCAAACTGCTGCTGCTGCTGCTGCTCCAAGCTGGCAGTGAGGCTCAGCTGGGCACAGGGGATGGAGCGGCAGAAGCAAGAAGCCCAACTTGAAGAGCCATTGCTTTGTTTGTATTTCCAGTCACATTTCTGTCTCAACTTACATCATCGTCGTCGTCGTCGTCATCATCACTGCTGTAATTAGTCGGGCCCTATCCAATCAAAAGCTGCAGCATTACCTCTGTTAGTGGTATAGGTTATGGGCACAAACCGAGAGTTTGGTTCTCTGGATGTCAAAGAAGGGAAGGCTCTGGAAGTTTCGACCAAAGCCAGTGTCAGGGCAAGAAGACATCAGTAGCAGAGAGGTGAATCCTGTAAGCGTTTGTCTCTTCCCTGGAACCCTCAGTGCTGCAGGACCCAGAGCATGATCTGCCCGCTCTGAGCCTAGTGTCGGGGTCCCCATTCTGTGACAATTAAATTCCCGACCCGAATCCTACAGGTAGTCCCCTTTTGTTTCTGCACAGACACCTTCTGCCATATGTAGCAGGCTGTCTTAGTTAGGGTTCTTTTGCTGGGAAGAGACACCAGGGCCACAGCAACTCTTCTAAAGAAAGAACATTTGATTGGGACTGGCTAACAGTTTCCGGAGTTTAGTCCATTTTTGTCCTGGTGAGGAGCATGGTGGTGCACAGGCAGACATGGTGCTAGACAGGTAGCTGAGACTTCTCCATCTTGATCTGCAGGCAGCAAGAAGAGAATCGGCTTGGGCTTCTGAGACCCCAAAGCTTACCTGCTAGGGATGCACGTCCTCCAAAACAGCCAGACCTCGTCCAACAAGGGCACACGTCCTAATAGTGCCACTCCCTGTGGGTCTAAAGAGGCCACTTCCTTTCAAATCACCATACAGGCTCTCCTGGTAAATACTCGTAGAGTCAAGGCAGGGTTCCCTTCTAATGGAATTTGACAGTCTCTCTGGGAGCTTAAGTCATACATTTGCAAGAATGTACAGATGAAGGTATAACTCGGTGAAAATGACTTGAACGGGAAATTAAGAGAGAGTTAGGGAATCCGGAGCTCATCGTGAAGAATGTACTGGGGCTCCTAATCAAACAAACCCCGAGTTTGGTATAAGGTGATGACAGAGGTACCCAAGGCCAACGTACAGGAAACGCAAGGGCGTAATGCAAGCCGAGTTGGGTGGCCAGGTGGGAAACTCCTTGTTTATTATCGGAGAAGCCGTCGCCATGTCAGCTACTAAGGCTAATCTAACCTGTTACGAGTCCACCTCACAGGAAGCCAAACAGGACAGACTGTGTTCAGACAGACAGACGCTATGCCAGGGTTCCCCTTCATCCTCTTCCATTTCCGCTCAGACTTTGTGAAGACTTCGTACTGTTATTAAGATAATTTTCATCCTTCCCTCCTCCCTTCTCTGTTTTTAAAAAGAGGGGTTCTCAATGCTTAAAATAGGGCAGATATTTCCATACCGCTGATACCACATTCATGTTATCAAGCAAGTAATTTCATGGAGGCGTCCCAGGACTAGAGATGTGCTTAGTTAGGGACAGCACCACTAATCTGTGCTGTACAGGATTTCAATCTGATGGCAAGTGCTTTCACTGATTCCTGGCCCTTCGTCATGTCACCTCCCCCTTCTCCCCAACCGCCCAAAGCTGAGCTGAGCAAGGCGCACCGTGAACGCGTGAGCAGCTGAGCGTCTTTTCGAGGTAGCTGTTAGGGTTTTTCCCACTATTTCTCTTCTCAGCAGAGAAGGAAACAGAGCCTGAGTGTCTCACAGTCTTTCTCGGTTGGAGTTTCAAGAGACAGAGTTGGAAAAGAACTATTGTCTCTTTCCTCACAACCAAAAAACCAACCAAACAAAACCAAAAAAAAAAAAAAAAATCTTAATACTTGCTAACAATGGGTGTATGTGCCCTCAGGAGGGTTCAGCATGGTGGCTCAGGTGAATGTTCTAGAGGCAGGAATAGGGCTCTGGAACGCTTTCTGAAGAGTTTGTCATGAGCTCTGTCAAGTTTACATTTTGTATAGCACAAATTAATGTTATTAACTTTCTGAAGAGTTTCAGCTTTTAAAAAAAGATTTATTTATTAATTTTATGAATATGAGTACACTGTCGCTGTCTTCAGACACACCAGAAGAGGGCATCAGATCCCATTACAGATGGTTGTGAGCCACCATGTGGTTGCTGGGAATTGAACTCAGGACCTCTGGAAGAGCAGTCAGTGCTCTTAGTTGACGCATCATCTCTCCAGCCCCGAGTTTCAGATTCTTAACAGTTTTTTTTTTTTAATTCTTTCTCCTCCCCACCTTGAGAGAATGTGGGGGGTAGGGAGTTGCGTACATGTCTTTTTCATGCAGGTCTCCTTATTTTTTTGAGACGGGGCCTCTCTCTGAACCCAGAACGCACAGGTTCACCTGAATGGCTGGCCGGGAGCCCCAGGCATCCTCTTGTCTCTGCCTCTCTGGTGCTGAGATTACAGGAACCTGATCCCCTACCTGGCTTTTTACATCGGTGCTGGGGCTCAAACGTACCCCTTTGAGTAGAAGGTTCATTCCTCACAGAGCCATTCCCCAGCCTCTGCGACTCTCCTTTCTTCTTGCTTAGGGCCTTGCTGGCAGGTGGATCCTGCTTCTCATAATTACCCTGTGTTCTTCTCCATAAGATAGGGGGTCCTGAGAGAGTTGGGTGGCATAGGAGAGGCCGTATGCTGGTCCTCGAACATGGAATGCGGTTAGCAGCAAGGCCAATAGAAGAAAAGTGAAGTAAGCCAAACACCTCGGTACTTCGAAGCAAGGCTCCAGGCTCCCTCAGTCTGGCGGCATCCACCCCACCCAGGAGATGTTCCTGCTGACACTGAGAGGGACACAGGAGTCATGTCCACCAGCAGACTTGGGCACACACAGGTCTGATAGCTCAGTGGGGACTCCTCAGGAGACAGTGAAGGTTGAGCTCAAACAGCCTACAAAGTGCGTAAGAGGAACCTGGTCTGGGTAAGAGGCCCAGGGAGTGTTAATCGCTCTTCACTAGTGTGGTCAATGCCTGAGATCTCCCAGTGGAAGAAGAAAAGATGTATTTGGTTTATGCTCTCAGGCCACGGTTGCTTGGGTCTGAGACCAGGCCAAACATCACGGCAGAGGGCGTGACTACACAGTAGAGCAAAGCTGCTTACATCATGGCCTCCAGGAAGCAGGCACAAGGGTGGGGGTGGGGAGGGTATGGTGGCAAGACGCACCCTTGAAAGCACGACTTCCATGACCTATTTCTTCAACCAGCCCCTATCCCCTACTGGTTCCTTCTGCTCTGATTGATCCGTTGACTAACCCGCTGATGAGGTTAGCACACCCATTATACAATGCTCTCTCAGTAGTGCCACCAGCTGGGACCAGACACCATCATGAGTCTTTTGATGCTGTCACAGAGGTGGGTCCCACCTGGGAACTCAACTTGCCCCTATTGGAGGTGATGCTTGGCACCAGGTGGGAATCAAGTCCATCACAGGGACAGCTAGGCTGTCTGGCTGTGAACACAGGCAGGTACGATCTAACCATAGGCATGGGTAGTTGCTACACAGGAGGTTTTGAGTGGAAATTTGAGAGGGAGCTATTTATAGATTACTTCTGGTAGGTCAGGTGAGTAGAGACTTAGTCTATTAGAATCAGGGAGCTGTCTGCTGTCTAATCCCACAGTCCATATGACTTCGCATTCCTATCCTGGGAAAGATTACTTGCACGTGAAATTAACCCATTTAATTCATCAGCAGCCTGTGGAGTTCTCAGGGAGGCCCCAGCGAGATTTAAATCACACACTTAAAGTCGCACATCAAAGTGAAGCCTAGCTGGATAACACACATCACTGGTTTCAAATGTCTACAGACACTTCTAGCTCTTACCTCTCATCTCCTGTGATTTGCTGCTGGACTAGTAGCTTTGACTTCCTGTGAGATAAATCATGGCTTCAGTATGCGTAAAGCAAGAGACCCAATCTGGTTCTAGGTGGCATATATTCCTGCCTTGCCTAAGATACCAGTAGCCTCAATATATGGGCCAGGACTTCAAACTGCTTGTGCCTCAGTTTCTTCATCTGCAAAATGGGTGTATGAGTGATGTGTTCACCCCTTTGATTTGCTATAATGGAATGCTAGAGACAGAGTCATTTATAGAGAAGAAAAAAATATTTTATATATATATATATATCTCAGGAGGCTGGGAGATCTAAGAGATCCTCATATCTGCTGAGAACTTTCCCACTGCATTAATCATATGTGCTGTGGTTTAGAAGTGTCCCCACTTAATAGTACTTTAATAACTGTTAAGAGATTTTAATGATTCGAATGTAAGTTACAAGAGGGGCATTCATAGTAACAGGATAAAGGATAAATTGCAATGTGTAAGTGTTTCTTCTGACATTAAAAGGCAAATACAACAATGTTAGACTGACTTCTATATTTGCTCTCTTCTCTGATGATATTAAATTAGGGCTGATTTATGTTTTATAATTATTATTTACGTGCTTAT
The DNA here is from genome assembly GCF_011064425.1 of Rattus rattus. Taxonomy (NCBI): domain Eukaryota; kingdom Metazoa; phylum Chordata; class Mammalia; order Rodentia; family Muridae; genus Rattus; species Rattus rattus. Next base: position 63,232,406 of record NC_046167.1, on the reverse strand, counting down.
TTTTAAAATAGTATTTGTGAATACATATATTAAAATAAATTCTATCATTAAAAAAAAAAAGTGTCCCCAAAGTCTGTGGTTTACAGGCTTGGGTGGGAGTCCATATCTGAATTTAGAGGTGACAGAACCTGTAGGAGGTGGAGCCTAGTGGAGGTCACTGAGGAGGTGTCCAAGGGCAAGGGACCCCAATCTCCTTCCTGTTACATTTCAATTTCCTGGCTTCCCTGAGGACCTCTTGCACCATACATTGTGACTGTGGTGAGAGGTACTGCAGCAGACCCAAAGTGTCAGGGTCCTGTAACCATAGACGGACATAGTTGAAGCTGGGAACTGAGGGACTCCCCCTTGCCCCCAAAATATCTTAGATATTTTGTCAGAGCAATGGAAAAGCTGACGCACACAGTTACGAGGAAGCCTGTCTTCTGCCTCAAGTCACTCCTACTATCATGGGACCCTACCCTCATGAACTCCTGAATTTAGTCTTAAGGATGCCCCCCCAAAGACCCCACCTTCAAATGCCACCAGTGCGTGAGTTATGTTCCCAACAGATGAGCTTCTAGGAACATGTTCAAACCACAGCAGGAGTATTAGTCAGGATTCTCCAGGACAAGAGGGGCCTTTCTCTTGAGCTGGCCTCAGGGTGGAAATCCTGACCTCTGCAGGGTAGATGGGCGGGCTGAACACTGAGCGCAGGGCTGAGTAGCAGTGCAGATCTGAAGATTCCAAGCACAGTTCCCACGTCCTCCCGGGTCTGAGGGTTCTGGGGAAATTTGGTTCTTTTTCCTTGAGGATTTCAGTTGGCAGAAGGAGACTCCCATGCAGGGTAATCTAGTTTACTTTGACTATTGACTTCAATAATCTGAGTATTAACCTTTCCCTCAGATTAACTCCATACCCGCACTGGCTGGTTTTGTGTGTCAACTTGACACAAGCTGGAGTTATCACAGAGAAAGGAGCCTCCCTTGAGGAAATGCCTCCATGAGACCCAGCTGTAAGGCATTTTCTCAATCAGTGATCAAGGGTGTGAGGGCCCATTGTGGGTAGAGCGATCCCTGGGCTGGTGGTCCTGGGTTCTATAAGAAAGCAAGCTGAGCAAGCCAGGAGAAGGAATCCAGTAAGCAGCAATCCTCCATGGCTTCTCCATCAGCTTCTGCCTCCCAAGTTCCTACCCTGTGTGCGTTCCAGTCCTCCTTTGGTGATGAACAGCAATGTGGAAGTGAAAACTGAATAAACCCTTTCCTCCCCAACTTGCTTCTTGGTCCTGATGTTTTGTGCAGGACTAGAAACTCTGACTAAGACAGTACTTATATCTAAATAAGCGTTTGACCCAGTGCGAGTACTGTGGCTAAGTTGACTCACCAGGACCTGTGGCTGAAATGATCAACTTTCTGGCTTATGAACAGATTAACTGAGCTTTATATACACACAGAGAATGTAGCGAATCTGTTCTCACTAAATTTACCCATCTCTCCTGGGAACAGATGCCCTCTCTCACTGTGAGAGTCCTTGGCGTCAAATATTCCTGAAGTCAGCAGTTCTCTTCTCTTCTCTTCCCTTCCCATTTGCGCTGTAAGAGTCCACAGGTTTCCTGTATGGCAGTCTGGGGCAGAGCCCAGAGCCGGAGGCCTCCAGGTCCTCTGGCAAACCAGGCTGTTGGGCATTGCTTTTCACTGGAGCCCTCAGAGAAGCCCAGGAGGAGAGATGCCCCAAGGAAGGGCGGCTGAGGACAGATTCCCTGGGAACTCTGTTGTTGTTTATACCTTGGCAGGAAGCAAACATCCTCTTTGATTTCCCTGGCATGCGTTGCCGAATGCGAATGCGTATTGGCCTGATTGTGGTCCCTGTTGTGTCCTGGCCTCCCCCAGCCTAGAGGGATTGTCCCAGAATGGGCCTTTCTACTCCTCTGCCCTTGTTGCCTGGCTCACTTTTAACTCTAAAGTGGTCTCTATCTCTCTGGGACAGCTGTCCCCTGGCTGGCCTCTCCCTACCTGACCAAGGGAGATACCTTTGAGAGTCAGGCTTCATTGCAATCTCTGTTTAGAGACAGGGCAATTTTCATTTGGCCTTGGGATTAAAAAAAAAAAACGGGGCTAAATGCAAAAGATCAGAGAGGACAATGGAGAAGGAAATCTGGGGGAGGAAGAAGCCAAAAGGAGGGGTGGGTGCAGGGGTTGGGGAGGGGTGGAGATGCCTGTGAGAGAATCAACTCAGCTTTCATCTCTGAGTCTGATCTGTTTTGTGAACCCTAATGGGAAAGGTCATGAATTTTAAAACATGTCTCTCCAGCCGACAGCTCCAGTCATAAAAACCAACCCCGTCTAAAGCTCAGCTGCCACTGGAGGCTGGGCCCAAGGAATTTGCACACAGGGAGGCAAGGGAGTGCAGGCCCTTGTCAGGAATCGAGAACAGACCAGCCCGAAGCCATCAGCCTGGGCAGGCTCCCAGCTGCCTTCGGTGGAGGTCTGCCTGCCTGGTCGTCAGCGGTTTTCTGAGCAGGCCTTACAGTGAGGCGTGTCGCTGTCAGTGGCAAAACCACACAGACACCTGCTGCAGCCCCTGCTCCATACACTGACTCCCGGGGTTGGGGAAGGCACAGACCGCTGAGGACTGACGGGCCTTTCTCACCTGGGTCTTGAGGATAGGCTCCCTCAAGAAAGCAAGGGGACACCTCTTCAGTAGCCATTCTCAAAGGGCAGGTCTTCAGGGTTGCTGAGCCTGCAGCTGGCCATTTTCCTTATGGATTGAATCTCTGGTGGGGGGGTGGGGGTGGGGGACGGACAGCATTTCTGAAGGGGACTGCAGTGTTTTCTTGGATTGAAAAGTCCATGGTGGTCTTTGTCCTGGGAGCAGTGGGAAACTGTCAGTGTCTCTTTACTCTGTGAAAAGTGCCTGCTTTGACTTTGTTGTGCATGAAACAGGGGCTTACCAAAATGGCCCTGTCTCAGCCTCGTAAGGGCTGCGGTTACAGGTGTATACTACTGGGCCTGATCAAGAACTTTCACACTCATGCAAAGAAAAGTCTTAGAGGGTGTGCTACCTGACATTGTCGTTATGTAAAGAAAAAATTGTCTATCACAACAAAAAATACATGATACAATATTTATAATTGTAACCATTTACAGTGTACATTGGAGAGACTCTACACAGCACACTCATATTGTGCGACAGTTGCCATCATTCATCCATAGAAGGCTTTCATTTCAGCCCTTGAACTGTTAAACAATGGCTTCCCAACCCCTCTCCCCAATTCATTCGTCCTTAGTTCTGTTTTCTATGAGTGTTCTAGATCAGCAGTTCTCAGCCTATCGGTCAGGATCCCTCTGTCAGTCAAATGACCCTGTCGCAGGGTTTGCCTAAGGCCATTGGAAAACATAGATATTTGCATTATGATTCATATCGGTAGCAAAATTACAGTTATGAAGTAGCAATGAGGCTAAGGGTCACCACAGTGTGAGGAACTGTATTAAAGGTCCCAGCATTAGGAAGGTTGAGAAACTTCTAGATACTTCTTGTGGATAGCATTGTGGCTCTGGAATCGACCAACAGGGAAGCCACTGGGTGCAGTGATAAGGGATTTTCTTATATTTTGGTTGTGAGCCCAGCCTTTAACAACTGAGCTATCTCTCCAGGTTGATAAGGGATTTTCTAAATGAGGGTACATGGAGTGAAAAGAGGTCCCATCCAAGTGTGGGTGACAACTAGGCAAAGGGAAACCCCACGGGGAAAATGTTTGCTTTTTGCCTGGCTGCCTTCTGGTCATGCTTGCAGGTTCATCTACCCTGTTGGGGCTCTTGTCATTCTTCTCCAGCCTTCAAACCTAGACCGAAGACCAGAGGCTTTCAGCATCCAACTGGGATGGTCCAGGTATCCTGCTTCATGGACTGAAGAGCTACAGGGGTCTCAGGCTTCTCCAGTATGAAGATAACCATTGGACAACCCAGACCATTTCCTATAAGCCAATCTAGTACATCCCCGTTTAATGTGTATCATTCTGTCGGTTCTATTCCTCAAGTGAGGACACGGATCATACAGAATCAGCCCTTCTGTGATCAGCTTGTTTAACTTCACATAACATCTTCAAGTTGGTTCCCGTCATAACGTATTTTAAAATGGTGGTAAAAATATAAGGACATGAAGTACTGCTTATCACTTTAATCTTATAAGCATACGGTTCAGTGGCTGTCCGTAAGTCACAGTGCTGTGTGACCATCAGCTATAAAACTCTCTTTGTCCCTAGCAGAAGCTATACCCCACACACACACACATGGAAATTCCCCACTTCTCTCCCCAGTCCCAGGAACCTCCGTTCCACTTTTTATCCACGAGTCTGGCTATTCCGATTCTTTTATTCTGAGTTGGGACTCAGAATAGACCAGAAGGGCTTCGGAGACTGCCCTCAGAGATAGGGACCAGCACACAATTTCACTCCATGGGAGATGGGTCCTCATGGACCGATGGACCCTACAATGGGAAAACAAGGAGCCATCTGAGTCAGCAGGACCCCATGTACCACCAGAGAGGACATGGTCCACTGGGGACTGCCCGGAAGGTTTGTCTAGCTGTGGCCAGGGTTGCAGGAGCCAAAGAGGCTCTGGGAAGACACCAGAGAGACACCCCTGAGAACCCAACTCTTCATCAAGCCTTCTTGCAGAAGGGGACAGCCAGGCAGGGCTGCCAGCTTGCAGACTGCCTGAGCATCTTTTCTTATCTTGGGAACAGAGAACTTTTTCAAAATTGGAAAACCATCTCTTCCACTTACATGACCCTTGTAGTCAGCTGCATGCTCAATTCTTACTGAAAAAACTGGGATGGCAGGAGCATTTCCCCCCTCCCAGGTACAGCTGAGGGAAGGAAAAGGGAGGCGTGTGCAGGGGGTAGACGTGCTCTGGGACGAGGCTGGTTCGAAGCGAGCCTCATCGTCATCCTCTGCCTCGCTGCTGCATTGCCGGTCTCTTGTTAATTTTGTTAGCACAACTCCTCTCCCCTGGCCCAAACGGTTTTAAGACATTGCCTTTGGGATCCACATACTCCGTGGACAGGTATTCCCTTGAGTTTGCTAGGATGAATATCACTGAGTTCACAGTGATGTTCGCTCAGGCAACAGGTTTCTCCTGAGGCTTGATAGAAACGCAGAACTGGGAAGTGTAAGCTCACCTGTAAGGACAGATTCTTAAGATGCAGCCTGACTTTATTATTATATTCTATATTATATAGCACTATATATTATAGTCTGCCTATCAGGAAGTGAAAGACCACCTCCCCTGGTTCGTCTAACCCTTCTGACACTGTGACAAAACTCATGCTCAAAGAACTACCCAATCGAGTAACCAAGAAAAACAACCTCATAGTATTTCAATTAAGCATACAACTTGGAGTTGCACTGTGTTCATAGCTATCCTGGGGTGTGTGGGGGCCTCTGGATCACAGGTTGGACATGACTGAAAGATTTAAGATCCATGAGACAGCTGGACCTGGAGGTGTAGGCCCGTGGTACCACCTAGAAGTCCTGAAGTAGAGAGATCACAAATGCATAAACTCCTACTAATTAATACCCTGGCTTTTAAAAATCTTTGTTTTGTGTTGTTTTACAGACGGTATCTTCAATACACAGTCCTATGTGGCCTGGAACTTGTTAAGTAGACCAGGCTGGCCCTGAACTTATTATACTCAATTTGCTCTGGGCTCTCTAGCGCTGGGATTGCAGGCATGAACATCCACATCCCGCTCTGAATAAGAAGTAAAAAAGAGGGTTGAGCATGAAGCTCGCCGGTAGGGTGGTGTCCGCATACATGACATGGCTCAGTCCGTCCTCAGGATTCCTCCCAGTGTCCCTAGCTCCAAACCTCCAGGCTGAGCTTCCTAGCAACGACACACAGTGGGGACACGCTCCCTGCCTTAGAGACCTGCCTGTGCATACCTAGTTCTGCTCCAGGCGGGAGCAGCTACCTTTCCACCTGCTGGCTGGAACCCAGGCACCACTCTTCCCGGTCTGGGAGGAGGGAAGATTCTCTTCCCTTAGGGATGCCCAGGAGAGCCAGACATTGAGGCAGGGACACACGGTGGCTTTACAGATCCAGAGCTGTCACTCCTTCAACATTTTAGAAGTGAACGCCCACCCTCGGCCCTACTACCCCAGTCACGGGGTGGAGTCTGTCTTCGAAGCCTCTGGATTCCTCTCTGTCACCTCACTCAGGCTAACTGTAGGTTTTCGTCCTCAGTAGATCTCGAAGCCAGAGCCCGCGGTCTCTGTCCCTTGGCTCTCAGGTGGCGCTGCAGCTCCAGTTCACATTCACACAGCCCCCAGGCTCTGGTTAGCAAGGGGCGTTCCGAGGAGGGGGGGGGCGGTGAGCGTCCATCTGCCTGCGGACCGCAGGTGGGTGGATTAATTAATGATTACAGACTACTTTGAAAGTTGTGGGGCTAATTATTCAGCCAGTTCTCTCCCTCCCCCCACCTCCCCTTGACAGCCTTTTGTCTCTCTCCCTCATGGGGTGTCCTTTGAAGTGAATGGGAGAGGATGGATAGAGGGTCAGTTAATGGGGTTGGCCACTGCAGATGGCCAGCTCCAGAGGACTGTCTGGATGCTGGGCCCGCTGCAGGAGGCTATTCTCTGCCTAGACCCAGCATGATGAGGCTCTCTTGATCAGAATTGGCTAAGAACCCCAGGCAGCCTTTGCTGCCCCCGCCTCCCACCAGGACAGAGTGCATGCTGTTCTTCCTCAGCTTGGAGGTCACCTGAGGCCCTTGGAGTTCTGGGGTTTGTTCCCAACTTGGATCTGAAGTCATTCACTTACTGATTTTTCTCTCCTCTTTCCCAGATTCAAGCCCCACTGGTAGAGCATTGGTAGAACCTGTAGGTACTGCTCCCCTGCCTAGGTCAGACCACTGCAATTCCCAACCCCATATGCTAGGAAATCTGAAACTTTCTGAGCATCACGTCAGCAATTTTAAAATGTTACTAATTTGGCTAGACATACACATACAAATCCCAGCACTGGGAAGGCTGAGGCAGGGGGATCACAAGTTCTAGGCTAGCCTAGACTATACCGAGAGATTCTGTCTTGAGACAGTTGGTTTTGTACTGTCAACACCAACAAGAGTTAATGGGGAAGAAGAAGGAACCTCAACAGAAGAATTGCCTTGGTCAGATCAGGGACTGTCTGTGAGAGATTTCCTTAATTGATGGTTGATGTGGGAGGGATGAGCCCACTGTGGGCGGCACCATCCCTAGGCAGGTTGCTCTGGGCTGTATAACTGAGCATGAGCCAGAGAACAAGCCAGTGATGTGTGCTCCTTCCTGGCTTCTGCTTTAGTTCCTGCTTAGGCGATGCTCTGAGTTTCCTTAGCGATGGATGACTTATGACCTGGAAGTATAAGATGAGACAAACCCTTTCCTCCCCAGACACGAACTAGAACATGTTTCAAAGACGATAAACCAAACAAGCAAAACCTGCAAACAAAGAAACACACATACACACAAACTCCTGCGATCTCCACCCTTGCCCCAGGCAACAAAGGTTGGGGGATGCACCCCACCCCTGTGGCAGAACACGTAGCTAACATCCGCAAGCCCTAGGTTTAACCTCTGGCACTTCGGTGAATGAATGTGTATGTCAAATCTCTGAGTATTGGGGTTTCAAGTTTTCAGGTCATATTGCATAAATATTCAAGAGTTTAAGAATTTTTGAAATGTAAAGCATTACTGAACCCAAGCATTTTAAGTAAGGAATCTTCAACCCATACCATGCTAGAGTGAATGAATCCCAGACCACCACAGCAGTGAGAGCAGGCTGCCCTGCGGAGCGAGAAGGGGGTGCTTTTCCTTTCTTACCAATCAATAAACCCTAATTTTGAAATTAAATGTACTTTTCTTCTATTCCAAAATCTTGAATTGTGCATACTATTTAAGCCAGAAAAACCCAACAATAAAATAAGCATTGTTAGCAGTAGGATAATATTTCCACACGCCTACCTGCCTTCAACACTGGGACTTTTATGCGTCTGTGTATACATCAAAAAGAGAGGAGATGAAAACTAGTGGCTTACTTCAGTTCTTGCAGTCTGTCCTGTTTGCTGTAAAAGCTGCTCCACACAGATGTCTGAGACAGGAACGAAGACTGGTTCCACGACTGTGTCTAGTCTTGTCAGGAGGAAAGCACGGAAGCTCCGTAAATACAGCAGAATAATGTTCTAAGTGATTGTTTTGCAGTTTGCTCGATATCAACGAGCAGACTGGCCCTCTGCCCGTCCTTGCCTCGGGATGTGTTCAGGGCAAAAAAACAGAAGCTGCTTGAAGTCAAAGGCTTTGTAAAAGTTCTAAGCTCTTTGAATAAGGGGTGTTTGGAATCCCAGAGGTAGAGAGAAGAGGAGGAGTGTTTTGAGAACAGCCGTGGGGAGGAGGAATGTGTCCAGGGTTATGAGACTGAGAAAGGGAGCTTGAGAGTGAGGAAGGAAGAGAGGGAAAAAGACAGAGGTGAGGGGATATAAAAGGTGCAGAAGGGATGGCTATTGGCGACTTGGAGATAGATAATAGCTCAGAGATACCAACCGTCCCAGACTCACCCAGAATGCCAAATGCTTGGTCCAGGAATTCGGGGATGTTGGCTGGGATAGCGTAAACTCTGAGGATCAGGGAGGGCTGGAGATGATTCGGGAGCGGACAGAGCTTCTGTTGCATTCTGGAGGAAGTTGTTTACCGTGGAGTCCTCCAGGCAGGTACCGTTATTGGTAATTATGCCTGAGTTTTTACTGTCCCAGAAGGTGGGGAATTCAGTAGGATCTTAGGTGGTTTAGTTAAGCAGGGCCGTCTGTGCCCTAGAGTGATAACTTCTGATATCATACTTCTGGACACAACTGTGGTGCAATTAAAGATAAAGAAGGGGTCAGGGCAGTCCAGAACAGTCGACGTTATAAGGACAGACAGAAAGTAAAACTGACTATCAGGGGCTATCAGAGGGGGCCTCCGAGGATGAGATACCTCAGTAGAGATAGAATTTCTTTCTTACGTGGGCACTGTCCATCAACTGTACTTTTCTTTAAATTCTCTTTATTTGTACAATGTGTGTGTGTGTGTGTGTGTGTGTGTGTGTGTGTGTGTGTATTAGTGTCTGCACACGTTGTGCGATGGCACATGGATTTGGGAATTGGATCTCTCCATCCACCTCGTCAAAACAGTCTTTCTTGTTTCTGCTATGATACACACGCCAAGCCAGCTGGCCCGTGGGCTTCAGGCACATTCTCCTGTCCCTGTCCCCCATGTTATCACAGGAGTGCTGGCGTGCGTTACAGATGTCTTCCCTCACATCTGGCATTTCGTGTTTTCCACATGCCTTCTCACCAGCCCGAGATCCTGGTCTTAGGATGACTCGGATGTTACTCTTATGCTCACCCCAAATAAGGAGTGCCCAGCAATGCAAAGAGGGTTGGGGGCAGTGTGGGGAAGGGACCGCCCTGCTTCGGCCTTCCAGTAGGCAGGCGAGGGGAGCCTCAGAATATCATCGACAGCGAGGAAGGTGACAGTCAGATTGGAGTTCCAGCAAGATCCTCCTTGCTGCGTGGAAGATGGCTGAACCCAGGAGCGAGCCCCACTCAGGCACGAGTTTCAAGGAAGGGCATCCTTTGCCTGTCTCAGAAGCCGCTGTTATCTCTTCCTGGGGAGCTTTTCTGGAGACCCCATGGGCACTGCCATCCGTGGCACACTTTCTTTGGTATGCCTAATACTTTTGTAGTTTTGAGGACGACTGCTCTTATCCCACAGTCTCTCGTGTCTTTGGGAGGTGCTGGGATTAGAACTCACAGCCTTGCATAAGTTAGGCAAGCCCTCCGTCACAGTGACCCCTCAGGCTCCATAGACCACCAGTGACTATAGTCTTAGGTTAGGGGCGGACATGAGAGACAGATCTCTAGTTCTCGTTTTCTGTTTCCTGCTCCACTTCTTCCATTTGTTTTCCGTGCAGCTTTGTTTCCAAGCTGAAAACCCAGAAGGAACGCAAACAAATAAAACAAAAACAAAGCAAAGAAAAAACAAAGTATCTTCCCTATGCATTCTGTCCACCCACGCTCCCATCAACAAGCAGCTTCTGGCTTTGCTGAGGGTCAATTCCTTCCGCTCTACGGAGGCAGAGTAGTGAGTCTGGGGGCAAGGACAGGTTTGAGGGCTCCCCTCCCCGAATGGGAAGCCTTGCTACCACACGTATAACGTATAACCTTCGTTGTTGCATCTGTGAAATAGGGTGGATTTCAACAGGATTAAATGAGTTACTAGTTCAGAAGCACTTACCGAAGGTAGTGATGCTATGGTCACGACCTAGACACTGACTTTAAATCCCCAGACGCTGTGGGGTTTGAAAGAAGTGTTATTCATAGTGTCTGAACTACAGCAAGCACACGGTAAATTGCAATGGTTACTATTGCCATTGAGGTAATTTATTTATTTATTTATTTATTTATTTATTTATTTATTTATTTATTTATTTAGAATTGTGAATCAGACATGCGAAAGGTGGCGTGCTATGGTTTGAGCTTGAAAAAAAACCCGCTATATTCCGTCAATGTGTGAGGCAAAATACATCCCTCCTCCCTTAAAGTGACTCCACTGGGGAATTTTATGACGAGGGCAAGAAAAGCAGCTCACACACGTGAGATGAGAAGCAGCGAGATGGGGTGTGATGGGTCCAGGGTCAGTTCCGGGAAATGAGGTGGTTTCAGCCCTCTTGGCCCCTCCCTGCTGTCTCTCTGTGGCCTTTTCTGTCCTTTACAAGTTGTAGTCCCAGGCACCTATCTGCTTTGGTGTGGGTCTAGTCAGGTGATCTTCCCCAACTCATGTAGGCGGAACAGGACCCTCTGAAAGATAAGGTGACATCCTAGCTCCTAGTATCTCAGACTGTGACTTTATATGGACAAAGGACATTGTTAACACGGTTACAGGTGGTTTCCAGTATGACCCTTGCACAATGGTTATAAATGGTTACTCTTCTCTTTCAGTTTGCATTCACTTGGTTTCATGAGATACAGAGACAAAAAAAAGGTTGTGGTAAGTTTTGCTCAGCTGTAGGCAGACGTGCATATGCTGGGCGTGTCTGAAGTAAATATGTATAGGTCAGCCGTGTTACACGTACTTTCACTTACAGTAGGTTTTATTGAAGGTACAGCCCCTTCGTAATTTAGCGATGTTGGGTCACACCGGAACCGGATGGGCTAGTTCAGCAGCACCCGTGTTCTTATCAAAGGGTGGCCATGTAAAGACAGAGGGCCTTGGGAGAATGGAGGCAAGATGAAAGCAATTTGCCCGCCATGCCAGAGGCTGACAGGAGCTGTAACCATGCCTTCACCTTGATCTTGGACATTGAGTCACAAGAACCATGAGTGTCCATTTCCGTTGTTTTAATCCACCCAGCTGTTGCCACGTCCTTCAGGCCGCCCTTGGCAGTAAGCATCATCCCGCTGCTGTGCTATAGGAACCAGTTCAGACTCCTTAGCGGGGCATTTGAAGCCCTCCTCCCCCACCCCTTCAAGTACACACAGGAACGCAGAAGACTATTTGAATTTCCACCAGCAAATATGGCTGACAAGTTTACTTGTGATGGAAAGACATCATTTGCTATTTGCCGTGACTCTCTCAGTCTACTAAGATCCCGTGCCCGGAGCGCCTTCTGTTTGCAGCCATCTGCAGCCTAGAGACAATTGATGTGGTGCAGGAGGAGATGTCAGAGAGGAGCAGGGCAGACAGGGGGAATCCAGAGCCAGGGATCCGGCGCGCGAGGCCGTGGGAGCCAGGGAAAGTACTGTCCGAGGCTGGCGGGTCCCACAGAGTTTTTTGGAGGACAGAATTGAATGGAACATTCTGGAGATCTCTGTCTCCCTCCGTCTCTGTCTCTCTCCATCTGTCTCCCTCTGTCTCTGTCCTCTTCCTCTTCCTCTCTCTCTGTGTATCTGTCTGTCTATCTCTGTCTCTGTCCTTTCTCCTCTCTCTCTCTGTCTCTCTCTGGTTATTCATGAAAAATTACAGATCCCTTTGGATGTTTATGGCATTAACTCTCTACCCTCTTAGCCTCCTTCAGTGAACGTCAATGGGGTACCTGTCTTTGGGTGGCTCAAAGTGAAATCAGAGACAACCCAAGCCTGCATTCCCCGAATGCGTTGCCTTCCCATGGTGCATCTCCCCAGTTTTCATCAGTGAGCAGCTTCTTTGAAGAGTCTTGTAACACTCCCCTCCCTCTCCCTGCTCTAAGGCAGAATCACACTTTACCACCCTCTCTGGCCTGCTGTCGCGTTTCTGTCACCATCTCTTGCAGGGATTCTGTCATCCTCTTTGGAGATGGCACCTGTGTCATAACTTATCTCTGTCATCTTCCTTCCCCTGCCCTACCTCCATGCTTAGTGCAGAGCATGGCAGCCGGTGCACAGTGGGCACTCTGTGGGCACACAGTGGGCACTACAGGTCTGTCGTGCAAGGAATGCAGGGACAGAGGCACAGCTGTGGGCTGCAAGATTCAGAGGGAATGGGGGTGGAGAACAATCTGTATCAAGGAGAGGAGATAAAAAATGGGGAGGGAGAGCTGGGAGAGAGGAGTCAATGATACCCTTCTTTTAAGCATCCCTTAGAGACACTAAATTTGCATAATTAAAATCCAAATAACAAGGAGAACGAACAGTGAATGGAGAGGGGATAGAATTGTAATGATAGGAAGAGACACAAAGAGGAGGTGAAGAGGGGCTCAGAGATAAGTTTGTGCTAGAACAGTAACAATAATCACTCTAATAAAGACCAAGTTCTGTGTGGGTTGGGGGAGACAGAACAGGAAGTGAGTGGGCCGAAAGGGTAAGCTTGAAAGTTGAGTTAACACAGGCGCGGGGCATTCTGGGACCAGAAACGACTTTCATATTACAAGACTGAATGGGTGGTTATGGTGAACTTGTTCTAAAAATCGAAAGAGGTGTTTCTAGGGCTGTCACAGCCCTGAGGACATTGGAAGAAGGAGAGATCTGGGGAGAGGCGTCGGAGGATTGGAAGCTCAGCTCCAGAGCGCCGTGGCCCTTTCGGAGGGGAGGGAGGAGGAGATGGATAATAATATGCCGGAGAGATAAATTAATAATACTGAGCTACCTCACCGGGGTGTGACGAGTGTTAATTAATTAATTATTGTTTGCAAAGCACTTTGAAGGTGGAAAGGCCCTATAATTATTATGAATAAAATGTCAGAGATAATAATCCAGCAGAATGCAATGACCTCATCGGCCCCTCATTTGCATGGCATGGAGTAGAGCAGCCATTCAAGGACTCTCTGCCGAAAGGGGATGCCAGTCTCGGCGCCCCACCTCTGCTTTGCCGCATCTCTCTGTTGTCCCCAAAGCTGCGACCCCTGCTTCCTTGGCGGTGGATCCATAAGAACTGGTGTGAGAGGATGTTTTTACGACTGGGACTCAAAGGTGATAAGCTGGATGGTTTTAGGACGGACAGTGTTCTCACGCTACAAGTTGAATAAGCACCGCCCATCAGTCAGACTTCAGAGCTGGAGGCTGTTTTGTTTGTTTCAAGGAGAACAGAATAGTGGTCCAGGCCTCCTCTTAGAATGAGGGATGGAATGGGAGTGAACAGTGGGGCTGGGGGTGGGATGAAGGGGAGACCCTAGGAGGCAGCGGGTACCTGCAGTGCGCTGGTTCAGGCGGGAGGGAAACAGCAGTGGACCTTCCGTGCTATGGGCTCTTGGAGGTGCTATCCTAAACATGGGAGGTAAACAAAGCAAATGACAATGGGGACCAGGGACGTAACTCAGTAGAGCTGTGTCTATAGAAGGTCCTAGATTCAGTTCCCAGCACTAAAAAAAGCCAAGTGGGGTGGCACATCCCTGCAACCTCCACGAGTTGGAGACAGTAAGATCAGAAGTTCAAGTTTATGTTCAGCTGTATGGTGAGTTCCAGGCCAGCACAGGCCATGAGAGACCCTCTCTTCAACAAAGCAAAGCAAATCCAACGCACAGAGCACCAAATGAAAAGTCCCCATTCGTAGCTGCCCTGTGGTGGGCCCCACTAAAAGCGATGGAAACGGGGATACTTGCCCTACATGAGAGGTACAGGCTGTGAACTTGAGCGTGTGGGGGTGGCGGGATGTGTACTGAGGGGGAGGGCTTTGGGGGGTGTTAATCTTGGAAACCAGGATGTCCAAGGAAGGTTACTTTTAGTCAAACGCTTCCTCCTGGTTTGCGTGACCAAGCAAAAGAAGCATGAGGTGCATTTGCCAACCCTTCCCCCTGTGTCAGGGAAGCAGAGCCACCTTGCTGGCAGGTCCATCCTGTGGAAGGGAGACACTGAGGACCGTTTTAACATCAGGGAAGCCCATGCAGAGAAGGAAGTGAAGAAGTGGCGGTCGGGCACAGACCGGATGTCACACCAGCTTATACCAGCTCACTCACCAAACCGAGGAAACAACTCAGGCTCCTTTGATCTTCCTGAGACAACACAGCTCACCTTGTGTTCGTCTCATGTCTGCCCTGTGGGGGGCTGTGGGGCCAATTCCAGAAGGGTCAGTAGGCCATTGACCTTGCATTGTAAAAATCGAAAGGTCTGGCTTTTTATTGGGTCTATTTTGTTCTCCACGAGACACCCTGCAGAGGGGAGGGCAGACTGCTAGCCTCCGAGACGACTCCTTCATTCTTCCCATCACATCCTCAGCTCCACGTATGGCTAAGATCATGTTCTGTAGATGCCAGTCCTGCTCTCCACAACCAGGGGAGGAATGGCTTCTCACGCCATTGTTGTGAGCTTTTACTGGAGCCGAGGCCGTGACTTTCCCTTAGGACTTAGGATACCACACATTCCAGGACCTGCTTCCAGAGTTCGACACCATAGGTTTGGGATGTGACTCACCTATATGCTCTTCCAGCCAATTTCCAAGCCAAGCTCTCGCTGCCAGTCTGGAGACTACACTTGGAGACACACTCATTTGGAGACCTGAGGAACCTGTTTTTGGAAAGAGGGACTGGATGTGACTAAGTGGATGCAGATTAAGGAACATGTATGCTGGGGACAGTTGAAGAGAATGGGCCTGGGACGGGAACGAGGCTGTCAGAATCCCACGATAAATGGGATCCATCCAGAGTGAGGCCAGAGCTCTACTCCCTGCTCTGAATGGAAAGGGATGGTATCCCTCCTCTCTCTCTCTCTCTCTCTCTCTCTCTCTCTCTCTCTCTCTCTCTCTGTCTCTCTCTCTCTGAAAAATCGCCAACAAGAACAGGGAACCAGTCTGCAGAGAAGTCAGTGTTAAATGAGATGGATTTAAGGAGGGTACACTACAGAGGTAGGGCTCCATGGCTTCTAATAATTAGAGCTCATTGGGAAATCTCACAAATCCTTGGCGGGCTGAGAGACAGTTTGCCAAGTCCTCCTGACTTCTCTTCCCTGGCCATCCCCCACTCTGCAAGTGGCTTTGAACTGGGACTTCAAAGAGAAACCGGACTCTTTTCTTCAAACAGGTTTATAAAGAGATTTTGATACAAGACAACAATACTTGTCAGCAGTGCCCGGTTATCGCCCCTCCCTTTGTAGTTTTATTAGGAAATAATTTCCCTGCTGCTGTGGCTCCTGCTGGCTCGCCTTGTTTCTCCATTTGTGATCCGATCTGCCCACCAGAGGGGCTTCCCCTCACTCCAGTGCAGCTTTGCCAGCTGGGGGCTTCCAAAAAGACAGCACAGGAAGGCTCTCACGGATCCAATTCGTCATCGGCCCCTCTCCTGCCCTAACCATCTCTGTTGCAAAAATGCAATTTGTTTGACCTCTGGGGAGGTTTAGAATCTCAGCTTCTCAAAGAATCCTCCTCCTTCTCATTATTTTAAAGAAGAGAATGAGGAAATTAGCTAGGAAATGAGTCTCCCCTTACAGAGGGCCCCGTGTCTTAAGACAGGCAAGGGACCCTCGATAGATCAGAAACTGAAACAGCTGAGTCTGGAGATGACTAGACCTAGGTAGGAGCTGCCCCTTCCAAGCAGGTTTAAGTTATGGCTTGCCCGAGCCATTTCCTTGGTGTCATTTTCCCCATAGTGCAGTATATGAATGACAATGAGAGAACAGACAGGATAGGCACAGTGTCCTCCAGCCCCAGTTTTCAGGGGCAGGGAGAGCTGGGTATAGGCAGACTGACAGGGTTGTTTGTCCTCCGGGCTGCCACGGTAGGTAAGGGATAGACACTCGGCTTTAGGGGGTTAGCAGCTAGACTTTGCAGGGCAAGCAGGGCAGGACCAGGCTCTCAGAGGGAGAGTGGATTAGGGGAAGGGATGTGTTTAGGGAGAGCATTTAGATGTGCTTCTGTCTCTGAAAGGGGACAGAGAAGGAGCCAATGGAGACACTGGTGTGAAGACATGACCAAGGGATGGTAATCCTGGGAGGGTGGAGGCTCCAGGGGAGCGCTCGCCTGTGGAAGATAGGACACCACTCCCTTCTCTTCTATGTCTACCTTGCTTGAGAGGGAAACACGAAACAGATGTCAGTCATGGAGGCTAGGAGAGCAGATGTGAGCAAGTCTACCTTGGCTGCCAATTCTTTTCTCTAGGAGATAGGAAATAAAGTTGTCTGTAGAGGGTCAGGAGGTTCCTCCCACGGGAGCTAGGATGCTTATGGTGGGAAGATCTTGGAGAACATTGATATTCAAAGCCCTCATGGTAGAGGTTTGGTTCAGAGGATTTAGTTTTCCAAAGCATTTGCTCTGTGGATTTGTGTTACAGCAGGGACTCAAACCCAGGTCTTGCTAGCTTCAGGGTCTGAGTCTTCAAATCCAGAAGATACCTTCTACATCCCTGAAGTGAGGGTGCAGCCTGGTTCTTCCTCCCACTGGGAGGATGGAGAAGCTAGGAGTTGAGTGAGACTATGACCCCTCCTCCCCCCACAGCACTAGAGGTCAGGTCAGGGCCCTGCCTCAGAAAAGAGAGGTTGGTGTAGTGAGGTGCTTGGTCTTACCGTGCAGCAAAGGGAGTATTTGAGAATCTAGGATATCCTAAAGTCACCCCCAAGCCCTGCCCCTTGGCATTCCTCAGCTGCTGAAGTGTTTGGCTGCCCAAGGATTACTCATTGTCAACCGTTTCCCAGCTGTGGTCCGTGAGACAGTAAAAAGCTTTCATTGCAAAGCCACAGCTAACGAAACCAGCCTCAAAATTTGTAACTTCTAAGTAGAATGTGTCAGACCAGAGGAGCACAAGAGCCTTGCGGTCACTGCTGGGGCTGTGTTGATGTTATACCCACTCCGTAGGCAGGGCAAGATGATGCCAGAAATGAGTCCTCAAGCTTCCCACAGATCTGCCCAAACACAGTGATAAAATGGCAGTTTTCTGGTGTTCCATTTTCTACACGGTGGGAAACATTGACTAATGAAGACCTTTTCCCACGACCTATGGCCTGGGCAGACTGACCTCAATCCCAGCCACTCCTGTAACATTAAGGTAGCCAGTGGGGAAACAAACCAAACCAAACCCAAACCCAAGTCACAGGAACTGCAGTACCCTTATATATTTATTTGCATTTAGGGGTGGTAAGATGACTCGTGTGTCAAATGCAGGCTGCAGCCCATCTGCACAGTCATGAACTAAGAACAGATTTATATTCGTACAAGCTTATTTTTTTTAAAAGAAGTAAAACACGAAGAATATTTTGTAGTGACTGTGTGTGGCCTACCAAACGAACATGGTAGTTAATTAGCCTTTTAAAGAAGTTTGTCAACCCCTGCTAACGAATGCTTTTATCACAGAAAGAAAATAATGGAGTTGGATAATTTGCCAGCAAAAAGTTCACTAGTCGTGCACTAAATGTGTGCGTGCGCACTTATAACAGGATGTATATCCCAAGTGTTTGGCTGCTGTTTTTTACGTTGCTTATGTCCCCTAACATCATGGCCTTTACTTGGGCGTGAAGTCAGAAGCAAACCTCAGAGGTCTTTCTGACCGAAGGTCATAGAACCCTCATGCTCCTGGTCCAGATTTCCCTTTTGGAAGAATCAACTGTAGGTTAGACAGCTAGCTGCCCCCTTACAGACCCTTGTCTGCAGATGAAGCTTATCTACACTTGGGGCAACAGACAAGGAGTCTAGTGGCTGTGGCTAGGGGCCTTTGGTACTCCCCACATGGATCCTCAACTCTTTGACCACCAAGGACATCAAAAGCCTTGCAAGAGTTGTTGTCAATTAACTGAATACCATGACATCACTGAGCAGCCTATGTCTCTGAGCAGCCAAACCCCACGGGCAGAGCCTTTGGCGGGATGCAGAGCTTCCCTGTGGAGACAGATGAGCTAGCACTCAGCAGGAGGGGCCTGGGCACACGCAGCACACCAGTGTAAACACAGGCTGCTGGGATAGGGGAAGCAGGGAGGCTTGGGTTCCTGAAACCAGAGAGGGAGAAGAGTGGCTTAGTGTACCTGAATACAGGGGTCCGAGACAAGGCTCTGTTGCCTTTACTTGATGGAATAGCGGAGTGTCTTGGACGTTTTGCAGTTGTTCTCTGTGCAACAAGGATAACAACAGTATCTACCTCCGGTGGTTATTGGGGGTAGGTTAACAAGATACAAAGAAATCAGACAAGAAGGCAAAGCAGATGTTACTGGAGTCTTTGCTATTAGATCTCAACACTTCCACTAAGGATCCGAAGGGAGGGGAGAGAGAGAGAGACAGAGAGATACTGTGTGAGTCAGCTAGACAGAGACAGCAAAGGCCCAAACCCACAGCACAGGGCAGGGTTGGAGTGCACAGGAAAGGCAAGGCTGGAAGAAGAAATGATAACTAAACCAGACTCGATCCATTTTCAGGAAATGATAAGTATCACAGGAAAAACAGAGCTAGTAGACCAGATGGCTCAGCGAGCACACTGTGAACCAGTCTTAGGGGTTCACAAGGAAATAATCTGGAAGCCCATGACTCAAACCCTAGCCCTAGCCATGATCTGCAAGAGTTTGGTCAGTGACCTGAGCTCCCTTGTCTGTAAAACAGGGTGATATTAATCACTTGGACTCACTGGGTACAATGAACGTGAGTGCTGTCTGTGCCCTGAATGGAATGAGGACTGGGTACCTCCAGGTACTTAAGTGCCACTAAACAGAAAGGCCAGGTCATGTGTCTCCGCTGGCATTCTTTAGGACCAAAGTCTCCACTTAACGGTGAACTATGAAGGCCCAAATGGGCTTCTCTTTGAGCAGACCTGTGGAAGGTGACAGCAACCTTTCAGGCCCTGCAATCTAGTGCCCCTGACATCACTTCCATGCCCTTATCCCTTCTCTCTCACTGGCTGATTCCCTTTGCTCTTGTTGGGGGCAAGTCAGTTCTGAAACTTGGCATAGGGGTCTGTTTGAAGATACAAGGATATCCACGTGAGCCTATTGAAGGCCGACTGGTGTGGGTGGGTGCTCACTTCTGTAGGCTTAGAGCATACAAAATGCTCATGCTGCTTGCCCATTGGCCCACTGGGAGTGTTCTAAAGAGATACACATTTTAAGTCAAGGGGTGGGGTTTGTTTTTGCCTACGGATTTACCTCTTGTTTTCCATGTAATTTATCTGCCTCTAGAGCTAGAATGTAGCTGAATCTGGTACACACACACACACACACACACACACACACACACACACACACAGAAGAAAAGAAAAGAAATCCAATACTGCCTTTAAACCAAGCTTATCTACTTGTTAGTCACCCAGTCCTTCAAGTGGTTATGCTGTTTCTGTGTTTCTCGTGTCTTCACGCTTCCCAAATAGCTTTCAAAGTCTAAAAACCGTGGCCACAAACAACACACAAACAGAATTCAGCTCTGAAGTTCCACGGAGTGCAGTGTCTAGACCCAGGGAAGGCTTTTTGTGTAAGCCACCAGATTAACCAAGTTTTACAGGGGGAGAAAGATCTAAAAACAGACAACAGAGAGTCTAAAGCAAAGAGCAGTTTTCTGGGAAATAGAGGAAGGAAGGAATATGTTGAGAATAGAAGCATCGTTGTAGAGTCTTCTACATCTGAGGACTGAGGAGGGAAGGAAGGTTCCAGAGCTGAACAGCATTTGTGTATATGTGTGGTATTTAGAAGAGGGCCCCATCCAGGATAGAGTTTGGAGGCAAAGCCTTTCAGAGTCAGAGGAAGTTAGGATAGTGATGTGTATTGGACACCCACGGTGGGAAGATTTCTTCAAGTGCCCCACCCTGTACCCTGACTGGGTTTCAGACAGGAAGACAGCAACATATGACCTGTGTGACTAGCAGATGTGGCTTCAGCGTAGTGAAGAGTCAGCAGGGCTCTTAGCGTAGACCGCTTTGCCCTGTTGCAGTTTGTCTCAAAGAATCCTGGGTTCAGAAGAACTGTTCTTCTAAGTATACATAAAAAGGCACAAAATCCAGCAATTGAATGCCTTCTCTGACTGTCGTGCCAGACTGCCTTAAAGACTGTCTTTCCTGTATGTATATAGTAAGGTCCATTTCACTGTATCCATGACAACTCGAGTTTTTTTTTTTTTTTTTTTTTTTTTAAAACCCTTTCTCCCTTTCTATCAACCTGGGCTCCATGGAGCAGACAGGCAGCGGTGGGAGAAACTGAGTCACATGTCTCCATGCAGCTCCATGAGATTCTTTTCCTCTTTAACCCATATTGGGCATCATTTGAAGCTGAACATGGATACTGAACCACTAACAGTGGAGATGGAGGAACCCCATTCCTGACTTCATTGTTGGGAGTTTAACCTGCAAACAACACTGCCTTCATGGATTCAACTTGTGAGGGTTTTAACGATCCCAGGTCTGTGGCATGCGGCCTGGCAGCTGCTGCCTGAGTGTGCTTTTCCCTTAAGTGACACCTGGCAAGCTCGTTCTTGCTGGTGGCTCCCTAGAAGTCAGTGGCGCATTGGATTTTCCGAACCCTGACAACCGGTTCTTCAAATGTGTCGTCTCTCATATCTCTCGCAGTAGGCTGAACAACGGCACCCAACGATATCCCCATCCCAGCTGAGGAGCCTGTAAATGTCTGCCTGACTGAAAACAGGAATTTTGAGAGTGTGATGAATGACTGAGATGGAGTGTGTCGGTCCATTTTTGTACTGTAATAAAATGCCCAAGGCTTGTGCTATAAGGAGGCTAATGTTCATATTACGATTCTGCATGTGGCAATGATCTCATGCTTTCAGAGGTTTGACACGGCTCACAGAGAATGCTTATATACAATCTCGGTAACTCTCCTTTTTCCTTTAAGGCCACTAATTTCCAATAATGGGGCCTCTGTCCCCGTGACTTTACCCAGTCTCAATCACCTGCTAAGGTTGGGTCAAGTTTCCACTTTAATTCCTCACAGTGGGAATTAAGCTTCGACATAGAAGTCCCAGGGAACAGATACCATGCAAACCATAGCTGGGAGATTATCCTGGGTTATCTGGATAAATTCTTAAGAGTGGACCACAAGTGTCCTTGTAAGAAAGAGCCCAGGGACATTTGCCCACAGAACAGAAGTTGATACTGTATGGCCCGTAAACTGAGGACTGCTGGCAGCCACTGAAGCCTCCAGAAAGATCCTTGACTGTCAACATGTTGGTTTCAGCTCCACGGTATCCCTGGTATATTTCTCGTTCTTACAGCGATTGGAAAGCAAACCACTGTGAAATCAGTAATTTCCTCTTGAGCAGAGGTTAAGGGCTGAGAGAGCATGTCTCCTTGGTTCTCGGCTGGCCTACCTGGCGAGCCATGCGTCTGCTCTCTACTGCAGAACACCGTCTTTTTGCGGGGTCAGCACAGCTATTTTCCATCTGTAACAAAGGCCACTTCTCAAAGTGACGGGGCCATTGAGTGGATGACGGCGCTCTTAGTGTCTAAATTTTAATCTGGCCCATGTCGTGATGTAAAAAAAATTAAGTTGTTCAAACCTCAGAAACATTGGGAGCTCTTCATGATCAAGATACAAAACCACAAGGCCCCCAGTGTTTTAGATGGTCCGTCAGTGTGACCCCAGGACTTGGGAGGCAGAGAAAAAGGGATCAGAAGTTCAAGACCATTCTTAGTTACATCATGAGTTTGAGGCAACCTGGGCTACAGAAAACCCTGTCTTGGAAAACAAAGAAAAAGGTTTTAGTCAACTAAACCTGACGTGGTTCCTTAGCCCTGCTAACATGTGCGGGAGGAGGCTTGGGATTTTCAGGAAAATCCAGAGTTAAGGAGCCCACTGTGGGGGTTGCCATGGTGTCTCCCTCTCCACCTTCACATTCATCCCAGATGTCACTGTCCTGCCCCTGGTTCTGATTTTCATTTAGCAGGAGGCCAAAGTCACCAACTTTCCCATCCCCCAAGCCTTTCTCCTTCTCAGCAGTTTGCCTTTCTCACCTCTCTCCCTTGACTGTTACTCTTCATTCCGTGACTTCTTCTGAGGAGACAGAGAGAAAGGTCTGTTCTTCCCAGGGAGCGAGAGTATTCTCACAGGCGGGAGAAAAGATTTCATCCAAGTCCATCTTGGTGATCTGAGCTCGTGGGGCCTATTTAAGAAGCATGGGCAACTCACAGGCCGTTGTACCATGGAGAGATCCCAGTGAATTGTTCACCTCTTAGATCATCTGATGGATGGGGTGGGGTTGGGGTTGAGACGCTCACGACGCTTCGTGAGCCTCCTGACCCATCTTCTTCCTCTGTGAGGGTGTGTGAGTAGGTCTGATCTCATGGAACACCCTGACAACTGCTGATGGTCAACTCCAGCCCACTGAGACAGAACGTCAGGGTTAAAAGGCACCTTTCTGGAGCTCATCCATTCCAACCCCAGTGAAATCATCAGTGTGGGCTAAGGCAGTCCAGAGGAGGCGAGAAAAGGCCCAGAGACCCCTGATAGAGTTTATTTCCCCAGGAGTGCTCAGGCCTAAGACTCCTGGGCTATTCCTTGGGACACATTGTAACAGTAGTGGTAGGTCAATGGAAGGAAGCAAGAGAAAGCCTTCCTTATTTGAAATACACCTTTTAGTCGGCCACTCTACCATCCATATGCCTCTGTTCCACAGACGTAGAAAACAAGGCAAATTCTTCTGGTGGCCTTTGTGGCACAGATGTATTTTGTTAAACCAGGAACTTGGGGATAAACCTAGATGCTTCTAGCATTTGGGCGAGGCAGCTACATTACGGGGATGCTTCAGGGAGCTGCTGGGCTATCTGGCAAAGGAACAAACAGTCAGGCAAGCTAGGAAGATCCATTAACCAACTTAGAAGATGGACATTCGTGATGCGTGCATTAACCTTTTCTGGTCTGGCTGTCCTTGCCAAAGGACAGCAGTGTGCCTTACATTTCTGAAATGACTTTCTTTCATCCCTGAGAGGGGATATGGTATGCATATGGGCAAACATACCTGAGTACACCCACCTATACAACACACACACACACACACATACACACACACACACACACACACACACACACACACACACACACACACACACCACTAGTCACAGTTAGAATCTACTTCCCAGTCACTAACAGGGGCTTAGGTCTTCTTGGTGCTACCGTGTAATCCTCAGGCTATGTAATTCTCAGGCCATGTAATCCTCAAGGCTATGCAGGGACCCTTAACAACACCCTTCAAACCACAATACGCACATAGGACTCAGCTGGGAGTTTTGTTTGGGGGAAGACACTGGGGCTGTCTAGCAGGCGGGAGGAGTGTCAGGTTCTGATTCCAATGGATCTGAGACCGCCTTTCTCACAAGCTCCCACACAAAGCAGGTTCTGCTGGTAGGAGGACAGTTCTTTGGGCAGTCACCCTCCAGCCCTGTGGCCCGATGGTGACCTTGGCCTTAACCGAGGATAGATAAGAGTGGACAAATTGGAGTAGGTAGGAGGAAAAAGTGTTCTCTTAGGGGAAATACTGTTGTAATCACATTGGGAGACAGTTTAAATTATGATGGTTAATACAGTTATGACATCTCCAAGGTTTGGTGTATGCCTCTTGTTAACTATTACATAAAATCCAGTCAGTGATGTTTCAAGATGTCTGAGTTTATCTGTGTCTCAAGGATGCTTCCTTGTAACAAGGAAAGAAGTGACCTTCAGTTGAAAGACAAAAGATAAATACTCTTAAACATTTGCCCGTGATTATCACCATTACTATCAATTATTAATTGAGGAAGGATTGACACATGCTCAATGTGGGTAGAGATTTTGTTTAAGTACCAGCCCAGAGAGACCGGGAGAGGAAACCAACAGAGGGGCATGAATTATAAATACAGATCCTGCTGTAAGAGGTCGAGGAAGGTACGAACAGCCTGGATGTGGAAGGGGTCTGAAGGCTGCAGCCTCCGGAACTGCATAGTGCAGGTAATGTGTCACCCAGGAGCCAATGCAAAGTGCCTTTTTAATGCTTGCTAGGGGAGGCCTTTCCTGAGAGAGGGTCACCGCCAGGGCAGGGCTACAACTCTGAACATCTTCAGAGGAATTTATTTATGTAAGTTAAAAATCAGCACAGAATGTCAAGAGTTTTGTCTTGGGGGCTGGGAAGAGTGGAAGCTGGCAAGAGCATTGGTGGGCAACAATGAGGACACAAGTTCAAATCCCCGGCACCCACACAAAGAGCCAGGCATGGCTGTGCATCCCGTAATACCAGCATGGAGGGACAGAGAGAGATGTGTAGATGCATTTTATGACAAAGACGTAGGCCTGCGCATTACCTGATTTGCTGATAAACGAATTCTCAGAGATGCCATTCTGGAAAACACTCATTTAGAATGCAGCAGGTGGGAGGATTGGGTGCATAATTTATGTATTTGGATATCAACACGCAATAAGCAGTAGTAATAATCACAACAATCCCCGCTGGTTCTAGAATGTTCCCAGGAGGAGAACTGTAATTAGAAAAGAAGGCGGCGTTAAACCTTTCCATTCTTCGTCTATCTCCTCAGCATCTCCTCCCTTGGTTTCCCCGCATCCTGATGTATTCTGGCCATAGCAGACAATCTTTGTGTGTGTGTCTCACTCGTTTCTCTCCTATCCCCATTGCTCTATCTCTTACAGCCTGAGCTGCTAGTATGTTTGCTGCCGGGGATCTAGCATTGCACGAATTCCCCCATCTGTGTCTTATCAGGGGAGCCCCATGGTGCCGCTGTTCCATCTTCTTGGTGGAAGGACTGCCAATACATTTGCACAGGGCAAGGGAAATGTCTCTTCTGCCCTACCATATATCATCAGAAAAGAAATACACCTAAGGCATACAGAAGAAAGATGGCCTCTGATCATCCCCATTAGACTCAGGCACTCACCTGTCTTCTTCACAGGGAGGGGAGGTGTGGAGATGGAGGCAGTTTTGTGGGGCAGTAAGTGATCTCCAGACAGCCGAGTGGGTCCCAAGAACTGAAGAGTTTGTAAATGATTCTCTCTGGAAGCTGAGTAGATGGAGAACACACAATCGCCAACAATGAGGCCCGCCCTTTTGTAATACTTTAATCCATCCTGACCAAGGAAGTCTCAGGGAAGGGACTGAAGGCAATTTGTCTCTTTTTGGTTGGGTGTATAGAGAATCTCTTGTGTACTGTATGGAATCATCATCTGTCAATAAAATAGCTGTTGGTCTATTAGCTTAGGCAGGAAACAGGAGGTGGGAGTTCTGGTGGGGGGTGGGGGGAGAGGATTCTGGGGTAGAGAACTGGAAGCCAGTTCACCCTGAAAGTTATGGGGGTGCTTCTTATGAACCTGAGGAGAGGTAACTAAGCGTGTGGCAGGATTTAGAATAGAATAAATGGGTTAATTAAGCTACGGGCTAGTCAGGGGACAAGCCAAAGCTTATGGCCTAGGCAATTATTCATAAATAATAAGTCTCAGAGTTGTTATTTCGGGAACTTGGATGAAGGTGGAAAACCCTGAGATTGCAGTTGGGAGCCTTTTATGTGATAAATGAATGTTCAAGAGTTTTCTCTCTGTTGGGACCCCAGTGGAGGAGTTAGGGGAAGGACTGAAGGAACTGAAGAGGTTTACAACCCCACAGGAAGAACAACAATATCAACGAAACAGACCTCCAGAGCTCCCAGGGACTAAACCACCAACCAAAGAGTGCACATGGAGGGACCCATGGCTCCAGCTGCATGTGTAGCATCAGTGGGAGGAGAGGCCCTTGACCTGTGAAGGCTCGATGCCCCAGTGTAGGGGAAGGCCAGGGTGGTGAGGTGGGAGTGGGTGGGTGGGGGAGCACCCTCATTGAAACAGGGGGTGGGGATGAGATAGGGGTTTGTGGAGGGGAAACCAGGAAAGGGGACAGCATTTGAAATATAAATAAATAAAATATCCGATTAAAAAAGAAAGAGATCGAGAGCAAGGGAAGGTTGGAGAGATAGACCTCAAACATTAGGCAGAACAAAGTGAGCCATCCATGTTTCTGAAGCTGCCGTCCATTTTCTGTAGGGATTCACTTCTATCCCAAACATTCTGGGCTCCATGGTAGAGCATTTAAGTCACAGTAACATTATTCTCGGTTTTGTTGGTTTGGGTTGGTTGTTTTTTGAGAGTATCCATGGATCAGCCTTCAGCAAGCTGCTTTCTACTGTTTCTTTTCTCTCTGGAGTCAAATCGTCTTTTTATAGGTACACGGATGGGCTTTCTCTTTCCCCGTCTCGTTGGGTATTCTGAGTTTTCTGTTTCTTTTGAGACCATGACTTGTAACAGTTCAGGCTGACTTCAAACTCATGGTCGGCCTGCCTCAGCCTGTCCAGTGCTAGGTAACACGGCTTCACAAGGTATTTGTGAAGTGGGGCAGGGGTGAGGGGGTAATTTTTGCCCGAAAGTCAGTATGACAGGATACTCCAAATCAGTCCGGTTCTCTGCTTTAAGGAAAAGAAGACAGAGTCACTCTGTAAGTCCAACTAGCTTTTGCACACAGAGGAGAGAAACATGGTCCCAGAGACTTAGGAAAGAATCCCCATCCTGTTTTATGATATCCCTGTCTTTGGTCCTTCATGGTGCTTAGCACTGTCTTTACCAAAGCCACCAACTGTGATTTCTATTGACGAACAGCCAGCTTTCCCAAGCAAAACTCTGCCAGCCTCCTCTGCCTGCACAATTCTGAAGTTATCTGACCTTAAGTGGATGCTCAAGGGGAATGGGCCGGATTTACTTATTCTTTTGTCTTTTTAAGAATGGGAAGGGTGGATTTTCCTTGTTGTTGTTGTTGTTATGGTAGTGATCCATTAAACTGGAGCTACCATGGCTTAGCAGGTAGGTGTGCTTGACCACCAAGCCTGAGGACCTGAATTTGATCCCTGAAGCGGCACATAGTAGGGCCAGAGGATCTGAGTTTGATCCCTAGTACTGCACACAGTAGGGGAGAACCAATCCCTGAGAACTGACCCGCACACATGTGCACGCAAAATACAATAGATGAGTACATACATGTAAAATAAATTCAAGGAGTAGTTTTGGCTTCCTCTACTTCCTTTTCAATGTTTGCATATTGAGAGGCTCTGTGAATGTTCTCATTTTGTCCCCGTTTTTATTATTATTATTACTGTAGTAAAAGTAATATAATAGAACATTTACCATTATAAGCACAGTTTTGTAATTAAGAGGAATTTTCTTTGGTTAATTAGTTTGGTTCGGTTCCTCAATGACTTCACTCATGTTTATAACGACTTTGGTTATTTTCACACCCACCCGCCCTCCCACCCACTGCTTCTTTTTTTTTTTTTTAAATCCCTGTATTCATTAGAACAGTTCTTCCCAGCAAGTCCCCCTCCTACCTTGATGTCTGTCTTTGAGCCTTCTTGAATGTCTTTGTGCCCCTAGGAGAATAGTGACTGGGCTGCAGGCTACCTCCGATGTTCGGTGGACACTGCCATCTCTCCAGTTGGTGATGCAAAGCTCACATCCTCATATTCAGGGAAACTTCCAATTTCCCCATTTCCTACACAGAATCTTGATGTCACCACTTCAGCCATTCCCATGGTTACACGACAGTCTTCGAGTGGTTTTCCTTACAGTGGAACTGAGGAATATGGGGTAGAATACACTTTAAAATGCCCTACACACACTTGGTATCCTCTTTTATGATGTTGTTTGTGTCTCTGAGATTTTGCATATAATATTGGCATTCATTTTTCTTATTTTTTTTTTGAAAGTTGAAAGGAAAAATTTCAAATTTAGGAGGGCGTTAGACTTAGGGATGTGGTTGTCTTAAGTTATTAGGATTTGGGGTGGGGGGAGGTACGGAATCATAGGCCTTTCTACAGATGAAGTCTGAGAGAGGGAGAGCTCGGACTTGGGACAGATTGCAGGAGACACGGTCTTACAGTGGGAAGCATGAAGACCCTGATCAACTCATTCAAACCCTCAGCCCACTGTCTGCGCAAAGGTAGAGCTAACGAGCGAAGCTGACAAGCGGGCCAAGAGGAGTCCTCACGGGTACCTCAGCTGCAAGAGGGCCACAGAAGCAAGACCCTCAGCCGAGTTTCCACAACTTGAGAGGGTGGCGGTGGGCATCACAGCCTTCGTTCTCGTGTATACCTTCTCCCTCAATAGAGACTTCTCAGGACGGTCTCCATGATTATACCATGCTTTCAAATTGTTTCGATTCACTGAAAAAAAATGCACACATCTAGAGATGGCATGCTCAAGTATGTTATGCGTGTACGTGCAAGCCATGATATTGACATGTGCCTTTTATTCACATGTTCAACAACGTCCTGTCTTCTGCCCTAGCTCGGAGACGTGTGATGAAGTTTTTGTTTTTTTGTTTTTTTTTTGTTTTTTTTTAATGGAAAGATTTTGCAGAAAGCTTTATTTAACCCATCGGGGTAGACATGTTTGGTCGATAGTGCTAAAGCCCAACAACCTTCGCTCAGAGGAGCACTTTGCTACCTCCTTCCACATCCACCTCGACCCTCTGCTTTTCCAGAGCCTACAGGGCCATTCAAATAGAAGTTTCCTCCCCTGCTCTCTCCTTTATGTCTCCCAGAGCTTCATGCCCAAGGAAGCTGTATTTCTTCCTTGCCATCTGTTCTGCCCCCCTCCCCTCTTACCCAGTCCCCAGCTTCCTGCTCTCTAATTATCCCCAACAGGACGGACTCACAGTCTGTAGGTAAAAGGACTTAAAAGATACATGCAAGCGAATCGCATACAATGTAATTCAACAATGTAAGCTCCGAAGCGCGAGAGGAGAGGGAGACGTTTGGACTACGACACTCTTCCTACAAGTGAGTTTTCAATGGGGGGATCTTCAGGACGCATACTTGATGGAAAGCTCTTGTGAAAGATTGAATAGTTATATATGCACTTTAGCAAGAATACTATGGGGTTTTTTTTTTTTTCTTTCACTATTTGTGGAAAGAGATGGTTGTTTCCAGATTGAGAAAAGTCTTTTGAAACATTCATTTTAGGCTTGAGTAATTATGTTTCTCTGGGAAAACTTGTGAATTAGTGATGTTTGGGGACCATCGGGGTGGTTCTTGCTCATTATTAGTTCAGAACATCTGATTACAAGTCTCTTTTCCCGGCAGACCTTGGAAAGCAGAAGGAAGTGGATAATCTATCAAACCACCATGTATACACACAGCAGGGTTAAAATACAAATGTATAGCAGTCTGTAACAGTGGCTTCCAAGGGGTGCTCTGCATTCCCAGGGGTTCCTGAGTCACTTTCCGAGTGTTCCTGAAGTCAAAACCATTTCTATATGGGTGTTAAGGTACTGCTTGCCTTTCCTCACAGATGTTGATGGTAAAGTGACGTTGGATGAAACCTGGTGACTTGGGAGGGTCCTAGCCAGTGGCACCTGGCTGCAAGGGTGACACTGAATTCTCCATCAAACTCATAGTGAAAAGAAAAGCCAGTGTCACCTACAGACAAAACAGTACACACATAAATTACCGTAAACCCCACTCTTTTACGTATTTGGGACATTCTGTATGATTAAATGGTAATTAGGGTCAGTGTTCCTTCAGTAGAGCGGGCCGTGTGGCTGGTTGATTTATGGAGAAATGCTAGTCAAATTTTCCACCTAGTTAGTTTTGTTTTCTGAGATCAGCCTTGGTTACATAACAAATTCAAGGCTAGCCTGGGCTACATGAGAATCTGTCTCAAAAAACAAAAACCTCATAGTGCTTATATGCTATTTAAAACCTTATATACTAATTGAATATTTTTAAAAAAGCATTCCTCTTTCTTTTAAAAAAGCATCCCTCTTTTCATCAAATAGCCATGTGTAGTGTGTGCATGTGTGTGGTTGGGGGTGCTCATCGGCAAGTAGGTGATAGCAGGATCTTTGTGTCACACACTTGGCAACAGGGGGCAATAAGGACTGTCATTCCAAAGCTGAGGTGGCATCTAGTGTATTTACACAGAACAGTCTGGCAATTTCTTTTGTGTGTGTGAAGGTAAAGACATTGGATAAAGCTGATGATTGAAACAGAAATTAAGAGAGTACAGGTATAGGAGGGGACAACATCGGAGTATCCTTGTCAGAGCACTGTTGTAGCACACCTTGGACCCTGTCTCCTGGCATTCAGATGCTGTGGAAGCCTTTCACCTGGAGCACTGGTCGGGCCAAGTGACTGGTGCCTCATCTGTAGACTGTAGTCCAGGTGAAATCATATCACAGCCAAACCTTGATGACAGACCGGCCAAAGGGCCGCCCACTGCTCTTGGATTGCTCCT
The DNA here is from genome assembly GCF_011064425.1 of Rattus rattus. Taxonomy (NCBI): domain Eukaryota; kingdom Metazoa; phylum Chordata; class Mammalia; order Rodentia; family Muridae; genus Rattus; species Rattus rattus. The sequence continues at coordinate 63,201,812 of NC_046167.1, read as the reverse complement.
GGGGCTCACAAGCCCCGACCTAGGAAGACCATCTCCCAAAGCATTGAGGACAGGGAGCTAGGAATGAATTTTCCTTTCCAGTTAACCATAATTCCCATCACGTTCTTGACTTTGTGCCCCCTCCTTCATTGCCTTAGGTAGCAGCTAGCTGGGCCACATTTGAATTTCTGACCCACAGAAATTATGAAGCAATAGAAGTCTGTGGTTTTATACTGTTAGAATATGGAATAACTTGTTATATAGCATTGGTGACTAAGGCATCTAAACATGAATATTCAGATAAGGCTTACATATGATTTCAAAGCTCATTAATGGCTAGGCTGGTGACCTCATTAATAACCCTGGCTATAGAAAACCTTTAATCCAAAGTGTAGCAAAAGGAAAAGGGACTAAGAATAGCAGGGTGTGAGGTACAAGGGAAAGTGCTGGCAGCATAGAGCTTGTGAGGCCAAGGGAGCAAATTAAGACTTAGTGCCAGGATGAGGCATTTCTAGAAGTTTCTGAGAACACAGAGCCTAGAGGGTAGCGATTAATTACCTGGGGAAAGCCCCATGCTGAAATAAAGTGGGATCTAGAACCAACAGATTAAATGATCTGCATAGGGGTTAGACTGGTGGGAAGAAAACCTGTGACCAAACCTGGAGGGGGACAGCGTGCAGAAAGAGCAAACAACCGCCTCGTGATGGAGCCGCAGAGGTACAGCTGTTGTCAGGCATGACTGCACCCAGAGTTTGGGGATGAGGCTGTCCGTTCTTTTAGGCTGAGAGCTGGGCAAATCTACAGAGAGCTCTCCAAGCTTTCTGAGGCCGGAGAGTGATGGCCTAAGAGAAAGATGACTGCCCCTGTTGTGTCTGCATAGAAAACCCAGGATGGGTCTCTGATGCCCCTTCATGGGGAGCCATTTTCTTCCCCGGCTAGTCAGCGGTACCTGGATTGGCAGGGGGATAATTACCCAAAAAGAGAAGGGGGTGCTGTTGTCAGACAAGGGGAAACAGTGTCGGGCAGATAATATGACATGTGTCTCCCGCATTGAGTGACAATAACCAGGGGCTGGGAAGATTGCTTAATATTTAAAATTATGCCAACCTAATTCAATAACCTGAGACTTAATGCGGCTGTGGAGCGCTTGCGTCTCAGCACCCCCTCATTACAGGAAATGCGGGCTGCATATAGGAAGTGACTTGGGGTGATGGAGTCTAATGACTAAAGGCAGGGCAAGGGTAGCCCGGGAAAAAAAAGGCCTCTGAGTGAAATTCAGAGGCTCAAAATTTGAAGGAAACGCTCAGTCCTTTTCTCCCTGTCAGCATCTGCTGGGTTGTCAGCATCAGTGTGTCACAGGACCAGGATCCATGTAATAAAGGCTGGGGAACCACGGAGCACCGCGGGCTTTTATTCCAGGTCCCGTGTGATGTGGCCGGATGCCAACCACTGGGCGCTTCCTGTGTCCGGGCTTCCGCTAAGCTGGGGACTCCGAGTATTTTTGGAATTGGGAATTTGGTTCCAAGCGACAGATATTTAGGTCCCAAGCATGCAGAAGAGAGATGTGATTTTTCAAGTGTGATGCTCTTCCATTACAAATAAAGGGCTGATTTACTCAATGAAGATTTGTTTCGGGGGTGGGCGACGACGATCCGGTCGAAACTAGCATCATTGTAGAACGCAGCAAGCAGGAGAGAAAGCGGCCCCTCTGGGGAGCTAGCCTTCTCAGCCTGCTTGCGGAAAGGGTCTCAGCGGGATTCGGTTGGACATAAGAGAATGGGTCATAAACCCAGATAAGGCAGCTAGTTTGTAACTCCTGTTAAGTCTTCGAAGTTTAATTATTATCACCATTACGTCATCGCCAACAGAATAACGTGAACGTGAGTCGTCAACTTAAAAATCATGTTGTACGGAACATTGGTTTCAGGAAATGCTGTGCCCTCAGTCTGTGGCTGGACCCTGGTCAGCCTCTGATGGTCAGTGCTGGCCCTGTCCTGGTGGATCTTCCTCTCACAGCATAGCTAAGGCTGTCCTGGGGCACAGTGTTTCCCTCTGTCTTCTTAGCCCTGGTATATTCGTGGTCCAGGAACACTTACCTTGAGAATTGTATAGGATATTAATACTATTCCCTGCTTTAAAGTATGTTAAGCCATATTCTTTCGCTAGTCTGTGGGTTCTGTATTCTCATTTTTAAACAATTATTTATACAGTTCATAAAATAAATATTTCATTTCTTTTCCAATACATACATGCATACATACATACACACACACACACACACACACACACACACACACACACATGCCCACATACACATTTAGGAAAAATTGTGGTAGGGTCTCATGTGTGTAGCCCATGTTTGTCTCAAACAGTTTTTTGTATCTGAGCATTCGATCTCCAGTCTCAACCTCTGATTGCTAAGGTCAGAGGTGTGCATCACCACTGTCTGTTCGAGTGACCCTGGGAATTGAACTCGGGGTCTCACGCGCGGTAAGCAAGCGCTCTACCAACTGAGCCACAACTTCTTCCTTTGCCTTTTATTTTGCAGATATGAGTATTCCCCAGATTATAAAAGACCAACCACAGAGAGGAGGAAAGGAAGGACCATGGTGGGAGGAGCCCTGGAGGAGGAGGAAATAGCAGGGTACAAATGATGTGAATCAGTAAATGGGGAAAATAGGAGGAGCACTTTAATGGAGGGAGGAGTGTGCAGTACAGGAGGAGGGAGGATCAATAACAGTATGTTTGGAAAGCCTCTAGGAAGCATTATTTTGTATTTACCTTAAAGTATGGGCAATATATAAGCATATATATATACACATATATATACACACACACACATACATAAATATCTATCTATCTGTGTATCTATTTTTCTATCTTTTTATTGAACCCAAGTTATGCCTTTTGGTCTGAAAATAACCCCCTCCGAAAGCCCTAGACCATCAAGCAAAATCCCTAGCACCAGGCATGGAAAACCTCCTTTCCAAATGTTGGTCAGGGCAGTTCAAGAGACTCCCAAAACAATGTAGGCTATTGCTGTTGCTCTTGGTTGTCTCTCAGAGGCCAAAGTAAAAGACACCACGCACCATGTCTAACATCGGACTCAGAAGATTCAAGCTGGATCTGACCCGAAAAGCCTCCTCCTGGAGGACCGGATTTCACAGTACCCGGAAGATGCTTTGCCCGTTGCCAAAGAAGAAAAGCAATCAATTCACCTTCCCAGCTGTGGTGTTTATGAACCACACTGACGGCCAGCACAGCAAGCTATCCCTAAACGTGCAATAGTGACACGCAGATCATGGCAGGCAGTCACCAATAGCTCTCTAATTGGACTTAAGGGCTGCTCTGTGGGAGGGAGATTATGCCTGGTTCTGGAAACCTAGTCAGCTCCCCACAGCTATTAAGGTAATGGATCTTAGAGGAGAACCTACAATCGCCACGTTACTGGACCAGCCTAACCCCTAATTGCTTTCTGAATATTTATCCTCACACCTACAGGCAAATGTGGATCTCTCTTCTCATCAGCAGATGAAACAACATTACAGGAAACTGCAGTGGTTCAAAATGCACAGAATGGCTGATAGTGGACCTCCTGCCTCAGCGAATGTATCTACAACACACGACCTGCAATGCTCAAGGAACATTACCAAGAGGGGGCAGAAAGAGGGTGCGGGCCAGAGGACCAAGAAGTCTTCTGTGAGATCTCATCTCCTAAAAAATGACAGGAAAGCTACATCTGTGAGATCGTAACCATTTGGCTGCCTAAGGAAGACCTCAACGATGCCAATAGATATGCTAAAGTAGAAGAAGGAATTCTCATGGGGCCCCATCCCATGCCACCACACGGACAATGAACGGCAGCTGAGGGAGGGAGGATTAGTCTTCCTCGGGGATGAGCTTCCTTACTGGTTATCCAATATCAAGTGGTCATTCCTGATGCTATACATATAAACAATATTTCTCTCTCTCTCTCTCTCTCTCTCTCTCTCTCTCTCTCTCTCTGTGTGTGTTTATCAAACTGACACAAGCTAATGTTTTCTGGGAAGAGGAACCCCACTTGGAAAAGAAAGGCCTCTGTCAGATTGCCTGTAGGCAAATGTATAAAGTATTTTCTTGATGGGTGTTTGATGTGGAAGGGTCCTGCGTATAGCATGCTGCCTGGACCGGTTGTCTTGAGTTACATAAGAAAGCGATCTGGACAAGCCCAGGGAACAAGTCAGGATACCTCCTTCTTCATTCTCTTCTTCAGTTCCTGTCTCCACTCCCTTCACTGTGTTCCTTCTCTCGACTTCTCCCTTGTGAAGAAGATCCGTGAGCTGAAATAAACCCTTTCTTCCCCCAAGCCATTTTGTTCCTGGTCTTTATCATGCTAGAAATCTAACTAAGACATATGTAACACTAACAATCAAAGGACAAGAGGTCATGAATTTGAAAGTAAGTAAGGGGTGGGGGAACAGGAGGAGTTGGAGGGAACGGGGAGGCCTTGAGGGAGGAAAAGGAAGAGGGGAAATGAAATGATTCTACTTTAATTAAAAAAATAAAATGACACATAATTTTTCCACTATAACCAGTCTTTTCAAAGGTGGAAATGGCTGGAAGAATCTATCCTCCTCCTCTGAAGTGTTTCCTCTAATTCCCAGGTCCTTGGAGATCCTGTTCAGTATTGACTGGTATGTAGAAAAGGAAGAAATATTCTTCTGTTCGACTATTAATTCTTTTCATGTTTTTTAGTCAATTTATTTTGCCTCAATAATAATTTCTTCTGTCAGTTTTGCACCACCACAGTGCCAGGCACTAAAAGTATAAAAGATGAAAAAAATACATTTATTGCTCTTTGGACTGTAGTATCCAACATCCAGCATCAATGGGAGAAGCCAAGGAGACTTAGCTGAGCATCCACTGTCTCCTAACTCCAGGCACACCTGGTATCCCAAGTGCTCATATGTATTGTCTAATATCACACGATGACCTTGGACACTCCTGTCTTCATCTCAGAGGCTCGGGGACATCATGTATTTGTCCAGGTCCCACCATCAAAATGTCGTGACCTGGGGGTCCAG